>NC_048300.1:33853350-33944870 GCF_013100865.1 Trachemys scripta elegans
CCCGGCTTGACAAAGCCCTGGCTGGGATGATTTAGCTGGGAATTGGTCCTGCTTTGAGCAGGGGGTTGGACTAGATGACCTCTTGAGGTCCCTTCCAACTCTGATATTCTATGATTCTATGATTCTATGATTCTATGATTCTATGACAGTTGTTTAAATAAGGTAAATATCAAACATACACAGATCCTAACCATACATTGCCGTCTGTAGTACACTCATAAAGAGGTTCCCATAACCTACCACTTTTGCAAACTCAATTAAACCAGCAATACAGAAAAGTGAAAATGGCATTGGTTACAGTGCCTACATTGTTACACTGGTGTAACAATAACCATGAATCATGAATATGACCACAAATCACAAACGAATACAACTGGACCACTCCAACCAAAAATATTCCTCTCCAAACAAGGATTAATTGTTTTGTGCCAGGAATCAGATTCCCCTGATGTCATGTCCACTGTCACTCTGGGAACTTCTGGATCCACAACTGTAGTTGTTGAGAAAATAATTTCCTATTCCAAATGAAGACCACAATTCCATTTCAAAATGAAGACTCAGCTTTGATGGGACCACTTATGTTTTAAAGTTAAGCATGTACTGCAGTACCTGATAATGGTCACAGTGCTAAACACCTTCCAGGATTCACTCTTAATATTCCAGCTAAGAAAATCAATTAGCTTTCATCTATACATGATGGCCATGCTGTTTTCTCCCACTAGGAATAGCCTTCCACTCAAAATGAAAGGGTAACAAATCATCACAATCACACAAGAGAGAGTAGAGAGATGCTTCCAGTTCAAATATCTTCTCCCATTTGTTCAAAAGATCAAAGCTCCAGAACCCTGAAGTTCCTCCTGAAATGCCAAAAAACAAGGAAAAGTATTTACCCACATCCACTTCTAGCAGATGCCAAATGGCAAGATGAGCCAAGTGCAAATGATACTCAATGATGATACTATCACTGTTGTATAAGGATCAAACAGGAAACTCCTCTATGGCTGCTTGATCTTCTATTTAAATGATTACGCTTTTTTAAAATCATTGGGTGTTAGGTGTTAAGCCAGCTGAAATCACTGTATAGTCATAATTTATATGGTTCATTCTTAGCTGTAATTTGGCACAAACTAGAATACACCTGCCACCAAAGACTAAAATTCTTTACTTTCTCTTTGGGGAAAATGTATCTTATTTGTTTCCAAATACTCAAATTTATATCACTAAGTGGCAGCCTTTTGTTTTCTCTTCAAATAATATATCTTATTCAATAGCCTCACTTTAAAAATTGCAGCAATTCTTGGCACCAGAGCAAGTGGAATGCTTTTTTTTTTTTAAGGCCACGCATGACGCATTAAAATAGATTTGTCCACAAAGTGTTTTCTCCTTAAACTTTGATAAATTAAAATCCACTTCCTGCACAAGTAACAATATAAAAACAGATATTTGCTCTGCATTCTTTATACCTTACATAGCATTTAAAAATTTTGTTTGCTTAAACCACCAGTAAATAGGAGACTGAACACAAGTGGAATCATTGCTAAATTACCATATGAGGGGGATAAGTTATACTTAATCTAAATTTACATGGGGCTTTCTTTAGTATTGCATCTATTATTTAGGCCCCAATCTTACAAACAGTTATGCAAGTGTTTAACTTTACACATCGGTTCTTGTTGACTACAGTGCAAACATTCACGTCTAAAGTTAAGCAGATGCGTAACTGTCTGTAAGATTGGGGTGGTTAGTTTGTAAGCTTTTGGGCCCGGGACCATCTTTCTGCTATATGTCTTTTGTCATGGGCAAGGGAGAAATTTTCCATGCCCCTAAATGGGGAGCAGGCTGTAGCTTTAACTGCTCAGTGGCTCCCAAGTAACTCAGCAGTGGGAGCTGTTATGCAGATTGCCCTAATCCAGCTTCACAAGGAGGGTGGGTGCTTTTTACTCCCCACCCCCATCCCTGCACCTAACTCCATGTTCTGTCTAGTTATAATCTAGCCCCAAATGGCCAATTTCTAGTTCCCAATCTCTACGCAACAGCAAGGGAAAGGCTATGTATATGAGAGGTTTGCTTCTTCTCCTTGTCCTCACCTATTGAGGGGATTAATGTGAAAGGAGTGAACAAGGTTAAGAATCTTGATATCACTTTTGATCAAGTCTTTTCATACAAAGCTCCATGAGTTCAGACATGGCATGAAAGTGCTTTTTTCTGCTGAACAATTTGCACCAGATTTTCAAACTAATTATTATTTGTACTACTATGCTATGTACACATAGGAAGAAAATCACTACCACAGAGATCTATTATTATTATTTATAAGAACAGCCATATTGGATCAGACTAATGGTCCATCTAGCACAGTATCCTGTCATCCAACAGTTGCCAATGCCAGATGCTTCAGAAAAGTGGTTCTCAACCTTTCCAGACTACTGTACCCCTTTCAGGAGTCTGATTTGTCTTAGAGACCCCAAAATTTCACCTCACTTAAAAATTACTTGCTTACAAAATCAGACAAAAAACACACAAGTGTCACAGGACACTGTTGTTGAAAAACTGATTACTTTCTCATTTTGTCTGTATGAAATTTAGTTTGTACTGACTTTTCTAAGGCTTTTTGTGTATCCTGTTGTAAAACTACGCAAATATCTAGATGAGTTGATGTACCCCTGGAAGACTTCTGTGTACCCCTACCCCTAGTTGAGAACCACTGCTTCAGAGGGAATGAACAGAACAGGTAATTATCAAGTGATCCATTCCCTGTTGCCAATTCCCAGCTTCTGACAAACAGAGGCTAAGGACACTTCAGAACATGATTTTGCTTCTCTGCCCGTCCTGGCTAATAGCCATTGATGGACCTATCCTCCATGAACTTATCTAGTTCTTTTTTTGAAGTGTGTTACAGTCTTGCCCTTCACAACATCCTCTGGCAAAGAGTTCTACAAATTGACTGGCGCTGTGTGAAAAAAAATACTTTTGTTCATTTTAAACCTGCTGCCTATTCATTTCATTTGGTGACCCCCTAATTTAGGGGTCAGCAACCTGCGGCACGCGTGCCAAAGGCAGCACATGAGCTGATTTTTAGTGGCACTCTGCTGCCAGCCGGGATCCCGGCCGCCAGCCTTGCTCAGCCCGCTGCCGGCCTGGATGGACGGAATCCCGGGCGAGCAGTGGGCCCGGCAGCCAGGACCCCAGCTGGCAGGGGCTAGCGGACAGAACCCCAGACCGGCAGCAAGCTGAGTGGCTCAGCCCGCTGCCAATCTGGGGTTCCGTCTGCCACCTCCACTGCCAGTCTGGGGTACAACAACTCATCTAGATATTTGCCTAGTCCGTCGGCCCCTGTAAATGTAAAATGTATTACTGGCATGCAAAACCTTAAATTACAGTAAATAAATGAAGATTTGGCACATCACTTTTCAAAGATTGCCGACCCCTGCCCTAGTTCTTGTGTTATGGAAAGGAGTAAATAACACTTCTTTATTTACCTTCTCCACACCCATGATGATTTTATGGACCTCTATTAAATCTCCCCTTAGTCATCTCTTTTCCAAGCTGAAAAGTCCCAGTCTTATTAATCTCTCCTCACATGGAAGCTGTTCCATAGCCCTAAACATTTTTGTTGCCCTTTTCTATACCTTTTCCAAATCCGATATACCTTTTTTGAGATGGGGCAATCAGATCTGCACGCAGTATTCAAGATGTGGACATAACATGGATTTATATAGAGGCAATATGATATTTTCTGTATTATTATTTATCCCTTTCCTAATGATTCCTAACATTGTTAGCTTTTTTTGACTGCCGCTGCACAGTGAGTGGATGTTTTCAGAGAACTATCCATAATGACTCCAAGATCTCTTTCTTGAGTGGTAAGAACTAATTTAGAAGCCAACATTTTATACATATATAGTTGGCATATATTTTCCAATGGATATTACTTTGCATTTATCAACATTGGTCAACAAAATGGCAATTGAAATTCAATCACCCAGTTTTGTGAGATATCTTTGTAACTCTTTGCAGTCTGCTTGGACTTAACAATATTGAGTAGTTTTGTATCATCTGCAAATTTAGCTACCTCACTGTTTATCCCCTTTTCCAGATCATTTATCAGTATGTTGAACTGTACTGGTCCCAGTAACGACCCCAGGGGGATACTACTATGGCGGGGAGGGATAGCTCGGTGTTTGAGCATTAGCCTGCTAAACTCAGGGTTGTGAGTTCAGCCCTTGAGGGGGGCCATTTAGGGATCTGGGACAAAAATCTATCTGGGGGATTGGTCCTGCTTTGAGCAGGGGGTTGGACTAGATGACCTCCTGAGGTCCCTTCCAATCCTGGTATTCTATGATTTACCTCTCTCCATTCTGAAAACTGACCATTTACTCCTATCCTGTTTCCTATCTTTTAACCAGTTACTGATCCATGACAGGACCTTCCCTCTTATCCCATGACAGCTTACCTTGCTTAAGAGTCTTTGGTGAGGGACTTTGTAAAAGGCTTTCTGAAAATCTAAGTACACTATATCCACTGGATCCCCCTTGTCCACATACTTGTTGACCCCCCTTAAAGAATTCTAGTAGATTGGTCAGGCACAATTTCCCTTTACAAAAACAATGGTGACTCTTCCCAACTAATCGTGTTCATCTATTTGCTGATAATTCTGCTCTTTACTATAGTTTCAACCAATTTGCATGGTACTGAAGTAGGCTCTGGAGCCTTTTTTAAACATTGGCGTCACATTAGCTATCCTCTAGTCATGTAGTGCAGAGGCTGAGTTAAATGATAGGTTACATACCACAGTTAGTAGTTCTGCAATTTCACATATGAGTTCCTTCAGAACTCTTGGGTGATTAGCATCTGGTCCAGGTAACTTATTACTTTTTAATTTGTCAATCTGTTCCAAAACCTCTTCTAAGGACACCTCAATCTGGCACAGTTCCTCAGATTTGTCCTCTAAAAAAATGGCTCAGGTTTGGGAATGTACCTGACATCCTCACCATTCTGCCTAGAGGCCTCAACTAAAATCCCTTGAAACAGAATGATATCTCCTGCACAGCTCTTTAAAACTGCACTGACCTTTCCATGTATATTGCCCTGTCTTTAGTTCAAATCCCTCTCATTGCTTCAGGTACATTTGGGGCTGCTCATCTACCTGTCCTGTGATTAAATATTATATAACAACAACAATGGGTTTGTCATCTCAAAGATATGTTCATTGTTTTCTGATCTCTTGCCATTTCCCTTGCTAAATGTCTCCTAAATTGCTCAAAGTCCCTAATCTGTACATTGATCCTAAATTCTCTCTAAACTGGGTTGCGGCAGGGAGAGATTCCTCTTCCCCCAGCCATGGACCCAACCCAGGCCAGCCACAGACCCACCATGGCTGTGGGAGAGGCGCTCCTCCTCCGGCCCCAACCCGGCCCCGACCTGAACCCTGCCATGGCCATGGGAGAGATGCACCTCCCTCAGCCACAACCCAGCCCAGGCCAGGACCTGCCACAGCCATGGGAGAGATGCCCCTCCCCCGGCCCCAACCCAGCCCCAGCCTGGCTGCAGCCATGGGAGAGGTGCCTCTCCTGCGGTCCCAGGCCTGGAGCTGCTGAAGTGGGAAAAGGCACCCCTCCCCCCGCAGCCCAGGTGCTGCTGCAGAGAAAGAGAGCTGAGGGGAGTCCTCTCTCCCCTCCGTAGCCCTGGGGCAGCCTGAACCCCAAACCCCTCATCCCCAGCCCCAACCCAGAGTCTGCACCCCCAGCTGGAGCCCTCACACACACACCCACACCCCAACCCGCTGCCCCCGCCCTGAGCCCCTTCCCACACTCCGAACACCTTGGCCCCACCCCCACCACATGAATTTTGTTATGTGCATCAATATGGAGGTGATGTGTCACACATCACCTCCACATTGGTGCGCATAACAAAATTTATTTTGCACATGGGTAGGAAAAATTAGAGGAAACACTGCGTTGATCTTATAACATAAGGGCCAAATTCATAGGAGATGCAAATGGTGGTGTAAATTAGTTATAAGTAGGTGTAATTTATACATCAAGGGATAGCAGGAAGTGGTATAGTAGGAAAAACAATTATTGAGATAGCATAAGAAGGCACTAAGGTAACATAGGCCTCACTATTTTATATGGCCTTCTTGTTAATTATTCTTATTTAGGAGTCCCAATCAAGGTACAGATTTCATTGTGCTGGGCAGAGCAAGTCCCTACTAAAAATTTTTCAATTTAAATAGATATGACAAAGGGTGGAAGTGATGATGTATTACTACCTCCTTTTACAAAACTGAGGCACAAAGCAATTAACTAAATTTCCAGAGATCACACAGGAAGTTGGTGGCAGCACCAGAAACCGAACTCAGATTTCCTGACTCCCTATCCAGACCCTTAACCAGGGTTCTTCCTCTCTACAAAAGTTTAGATGCTTTTCCTGCCATATTCACTCCCTTTTAATCCCTCAACAAGTAATTTACACCAGAAGTTACATCACCTCTGAACTTGGCCGTTGAGTATTTAATTCCAAACACCTGACTGTAATTTAAGAAAGTTCAATGGATGATGCCTGTTCTTGATAAGGGATAATTTTAGCTCTAGGAAGTGCAAACCCTCCCTAGTTCCATTTGCGCCAAACCCCCCACCATAAAGACCCTTCCTGAAGAGCCAGCCTTCTGGCTGTGGTAAATCTGGCTGTTTCTAGAGCCTGTCAGAGGTTATCTTGTATCAGTCAAAGGGGTTGCCAGAAACAGATCTTGGTGTACTCCTTTCATAGTGCTTCCAGCACTGAGCCAGTGTCAGAGCAAAGAACTGAGTTCAGAGTTGAAATTCACAAAATGACATCCTCAGCTTGCAGATCCTCATTTTAACATGGCTCTGGATTGGCTGGTTACATGGTTAATAAACAATGTTTTTCTATGGGTAATAATGAGTGTTTCTAAACAGCGGTATTAAGTTTCCCTGCAA
Source organism: Trachemys scripta elegans (assembly GCF_013100865.1). Taxonomy (NCBI): domain Eukaryota; kingdom Metazoa; phylum Chordata; order Testudines; family Emydidae; genus Trachemys; species Trachemys scripta. The sequence continues at coordinate 33,860,310 of NC_048300.1, forward strand.
ACATCTGCACCTGCTTATATTCCACTTTCAGGTCAGTACATGCCTATGTAAATAAGGTATTCTCTTTTTCTGAATCATTTGTAGAATATATAGCTCTACTATGTAAAAACCTGTGGCAATGTTAAGACAACTTGATAGTAGAAAGGATGTTTTCGTAGAAATATCCCTCTGGTTAGTAATGGCAATAACATATCCTTCAAATCACTTTGAGAGGAAAATACAACTGTAAGAAAATAAAGTCTTCAGTTATAACAACAATGTTATTACAGCTGTAGCACTGAAGAGTTCATCAGGGGCTGAACAAAGCTGCCAGAGAGAGGTTCTGCTGTCAGACTGAAAACAGTGATCCAGCAACTTTGGGTTAGCATTTTAAGAGCACGTGTTTAAGTTGTCAAAATCAGTGTCAGGTGAGAAAGATGCTGTGTCAAAATCAACCACCAACATTTTCTTAACTGCAGGAACCACATTGTCCCACTAGAGTCAGATGTTGCCTTCAATGCAACCACAAAAAGAGGATCTCCTCCATGCATGGAGCTCACCCATCCTATGTGGAGGAGTCAGCTGCCTCCACTGACTTTCCCCAAACTGCATTTGTTTAGAATTGGCTTCAGAGTAGGGTGGAAAGTGGCTGGGTTAGGCCATCTGGAGATTCCCTGGGAAAAGCAGCACAGTCCTTTTCCCATGGATCCTCCTTTATGGCAGGGATCTTCATTAAAAGGGGGAATCCTAAGGGCAGCCAGAACCAGAGGTAATCAGGGGCACAAGGCCTTCATGCTGATGACCCTCCCTTCCTGGGAATCAGTGGGGTTTAGTGGCAGACCTTACAGTTCATTCCTGTAGGGCAGGGGGGGAGGGAGAGAGGAAACCCCACCCTCCCAACAGAACAATGTGGAAGAAGCTCTCCAAGAGAATTCTAGCAGAGTTTTTCCTCCCCCACAAGAGAGACAATCTAGCCCTTAGTAAAATCCATGAGTCATTCAAATACACTGGCCATAGTGGTCATCAATTTTTTCATTCCAATAAAAGTACTGCTTAAAAATTCATGGCACAATATAGCCCTCATATCCAAAGCCTGGAGTCCTTTCCTCAGAACTTACTCAAGCAAAGCTTCTATTACCCAAATAAGTTCTGAATTCAGGACTTCACCCTACAAGTCTTTGTATCATTTTACTAATCAGAAGATTATTTACAAAGCCATTCTTGCTCCTATTGAATTCAGCGGGAGCAGCAGCAAGCCAGTACTGTATGTAGTTATCTCATGGGCTCCAATAAGTGGAATTATATCCTCTATGAGACTGACAATGATCAAGAACGCTATTGTACAATAATAGTATATAAAACTAGACGCAGCAGCCTCATATACTGTGCCACAGAAAATGCTTTAGAGTGTGAAGCAAGTTGCAGTTAGAATTAAAATTATTGTGATGGCTTAGGTTTGATCTGTAAGCAATAGCACATTTTCCATTATATATAAAGCCAGTCAAATTACTGTATTTTAATGTCACATCAAAGATCTTCAAAGTACTGTGACAATAAGCAGAGTTGATAATGTCAAGAATTCACTCATACAGAAGGTAATATAATTGTGAATGCACAGGCCTTGGAGATTCACTGATAATAACTGGAGTGTTATAACAAGAGTGATATTTAAAGGATTGGTCTGTGGTTTATCATACAAATGCATTGTTAAATGCAAGTGAAAATGAACTGAGTGTTACTCAGAGTTTAAGTGCAGAGATTAAGTGCAGTGACTATGCTACCATTTATTGTGTCCATTATGTACCTCCGGTGAAATAAAATACAGGGAATCTTGTTCCATTACATTTATAAAAGCTCCTTCATAACCACTAACATGTGACCTTCATACTTCTCTGTCTTAATACTAAGCAAACATTTGTTGTGCAAGTGCACAAATGTGTGTTCTAAAGGTGAACTACAGTATACCGACTATTGAAGTGCTATTAAACCCATTCATATCAAAATTCTCATGACCATCAAGTGATTTTTCACTGTGCACACAAAAATTTAATTAATTAAAGGCTCCAAGAACATAAAATTGCAAGGGCTTTATGCTGCAGGAAAATGAGCTTAATAATGCCATTGTTTTTCATGAAATACTATAGATTATTTCAAGTAGTACTGTAAATAATTTCACGTATTTGTAAATTACAGTGTACTATGTACAAGAAAACCTATTTTAGAGGACTGACAAAAATTGGTTACTTAAAGAAAGTGGTCTCCTAAATAAATAGTGGATACCAGATGTACTAAGTATATTTGTGAATACTATTGTACTAGGTTTCCTATGGCAGTAACTTACTTAGGAAAGGTAGCCATTTGTATAAGTACACCTCTACCCCGATATAACGCGACCCGATATAACACAAATTCGGATATAATGCGGTAAAGCAGCGCTCTGGGGAGCGGGGCTGCGCGCTCCGGAGGATCAGCGCGTCAGCATGTCCGACTCTGACATGCTGCTTTGAGCAGCGTGTTAAGAATGGGAGGCAGGCGGGAGGGCAAGCAGGGTGAGGAGGAGAATGGGGAGGTGAGCTGCAGGAAGGAGGGGGTGAGGAGGCAGGCGGGTGGGAAGATGGCGAGCAGAAGAGCGGCGGTTGGGCGGATGCAGGGAGGCACACCGGACAGACTGTGAGGAGACGAGCGGGGAGGCGAGTGGCAGGCAGGCAGGCAGGCAGGTAGGTGGGGTGAGGAGGCAAGCGGTGGCCGGGCGGGCAGCAGCGCTGGGCGGACGGTGAGGAGACTAGTGGGGAGGCTGATTTGTCCCGGGCTTCACACCCCTCTAGGGACGGCTCCGACACCCTGCTCTGAGCGGCGTGTTAAGGGGCTGGGCCGGGGCTGAGGGGTTAGATAAGGGGCAGAGGGTCTCGGGGGGCGGTCAGGGGGCAAGGAGCCTTCCCTACCCAATATAACGCGGTTTCACCTATAACGCGGTAAGATTTTTTGGCTCCAGAGAACCGTGTTATATAAGGGTAGAGGTGTATGATAATATAAGTAGTGTATGAAGTACTGTACTTTTGTTTGTTTCCTTGCATTCCTAGAAACTGAATCTAGAATTATTAGTCTCTTTTAATTATTTAGAAACTTTGTGATGTTTCTTCATTAATTTTGCACTTTTTCTTCATCTTGCATGCCTCAACATTCAGAAACTATATTCAGCAGCAAATGATGTTCTTTTATCGTTAATGCTATGCTTAATCATATTTGTTTTATCTTTTAACAATAATAATGAAAATATTCATATATTCTAAGGACCGAACAGACCATCATGATCATCTAGACCAGTGGTTTCCAAACTTTTTTTTCCACGGACCACTAGAAAATTGCTGAGAGTCTCGGCCCATCACTTAACGATCTTTCCAAATGTTGTTTGTACCATTAGCTAACTATTGTAAAGTGCTTTGGATAAAAGCATTATATAAAAAAACCTGTATAATAATTTTTTTGTTCTACAAATAAAAGCACACAACTCATATTTTAATATCAATAGTCTTACCTTTCTAATGCGATGGATGTGCCCTCGCCCTCCCCCCATGGCAGCTCCTGAGCTGGGGCTGGGAAGGAGGGAGGGGGGTCTCTCCCCCGCCACAGAGCTGAGGCTGGGAAGGAGGGCCGTCTCTCCCCGGCAGCCCCAGTCCTGGTGCTGGGGAAAGTTGCCTCTTTCTCTGGCTGCCACAGCCCTGCATGTCCCTAATTCCCCCCACCCTTTCTTCTCACCCCACTGCCCCCTCCCACTTACCCCCTATTCCCTCCAAGGCCACCATCTCACCTTACATTTGCATCTTCTCCAGGGTCCAGGCACCTAATTAGTGGAGCCACGGCTGCGTGCAGGTGCGCACCTTAGGGGGAAACTATCCGTGGACCATCTGAATGGAGCTCGGACCACAGTTTGAGAACCTCTGATCTAGACTGACCTCCTGCATAACACAGTCCAAAGATGCTCACCCAATAATTTCTGCATCAAACCTCCTGTCTTCTGTTTGAGCTACTGCATACACTTTAGAAAGACATTGAGTCCTGACTCAAAACTGCAAGTGATGGAGAATCCACCACATCCCTAAGTTAGTTGTTCTAATGGTTAATTACCATGATTGTTACCTTGTGCCTTATTTCTAGTCTGAATTTGTCTATCTTCAGCCTCCAAATATGTTTTCAGACTCAGATAATGGAGTACACAAATATTTACAATACATAATATTCATATTTTATTGGTTGCAAAGAAGTTTTTAATGATTCTGTAATGTTATTACCACATATACCTTCAGACTGCTAGCTAATGATACTTTATCTTTTCCTTAGACAATACATTTGTATTTTCTAAAATGAGAAGGGACAGTCCAAAATTCAAAGTCCATCATTAAGGGAAGGGCTTTTAAAAGAAATGTCAATTAAGTATGTGCAATTGACATATCTAAATGTATAAAAACGCTGTGGTATTCTAGTTTCTGATCCTGCCACATGCTGCACAATAGGAAAGAAAGAACAGGAAAGGAGTCAATGGAAAGCCAATGAAGTCACAGTGGAAGTTGAAGGTGCTGATTAATTTAGAGAGGTGCACAACATTTCGCATCAGTAGGTACCTAATTCAGACTTTTTATTTTCTGAAAAACAATTACAAAGACCCAGTAGCTAACAGATAGTGAAAAAAAAAGAGTGACTAATTTATATAGCATCTCTCATGAATATCAGTACACTACAGAGTATAGTATGAACAGGGATTGAAGCGGATTGTGGCAACCATTCTACTCCATCAAAAAACCACACAACTTCATTTGGTCAAAATGATCATCTAGTTGTGTTCCTGTCCAACTGGGAGAACAGGCATCCAGCTGCCTTTGGAATCAATAGTCTTCAGATTGCTGTTGGAGATGATACATTGAAAGAGTTGAAGAACTACTCATAACATGCAATCTTCACATAACATGAAGGTTGATCATCAAAGCAACAGCCTAACAACAAGAAAGAAAACCCAATACCTACATTGCTCAAGTTATTAAAATGAAAGTTTACGGACATTTAAGTTGACTCTCGATCCTTCGTTTATAAGAAATAATCAATTAAAACAGTTTCCTTTCTATTGATCTTGGAGTCCAAAGACCCATTTCATTAAGCACTTATATTAGCTTCCTAGCATCTATGGATTTGATACACTACTATTGTTTTTTCCCCTAAAGATTTTAAAATTTAGAGACAGATATCCTTGATGTAATAAAGATTCAGCTCACTAAGCCTTTATTCCGCCACGTGTTTGTGATTATTGCAACTAGTACAATTACACTTTTTAGTAAGGGGAGTTCTTGAAAAGTGCTATAACTATCTTTTCTGCATGTACACTCAGGAAAAATACAGTTGTAAGAGATGTGAATTGCCCCTAGTTATCCCAATGACAAGTGTTGACTTAAAAGCTTACTGATACTGCTCCATTGTCTTTAACAGAACTAACCCAATGTACATCAGCTGGGGATCTGGCCCCAGATTTCTAAGTCATTTAGGTACACTATTCCATATATGGCCTTAATTTTGTAGGTTCAACCTAGGGACCATAATTAAAAAGTGCAATTCGGCGTGCTTCATAGACAAAATTTGACATGCTTCATGTTGATATTTTCCTTCTTTGAGAATTATTTAACTAATATCAACTTCACATACCAGACTACTTTTATAGAGGAGAAACATTTTAATAATTCTGACTTTTTTCACATTTTGCTCCTTGGTGATGGACAGAGAGGCACAAGTTGTTGAGCAGTAGATTTTTTAAAGCTTGCTTTTACTTCTAATATATTTTGTTACACATCTGAATTACTAAGGACTTTTAGAAAAAAAGACTATTTAGTTCTGTTTTGGCTATGTATATTCTTAAAGAGTTTAAAGGCAAATGTTAAATTTGAGATTGAAAATGTAAAACTATTAGATCTCTCCTTTGCTTCTAATTGGCTTGCAACATAAATAAATACAGTGTAGAATCAAGATACCAGTCATTATTATTGTTGATATACAGAGCAGAGTATGTTTGCCTACATTTTAGCTGGAATGAAACAGAAAAAAACAAAATCTACTGTCCCCATTAAAAAAGAATACAAACCAAACATTCTGCTTCTGCCCAGATGCACAAAACTATCCATAAAGCTGCAATAATCCGATATTAATCTCACAACCACAGGCTAAAATAGAACATTTGTAAAGTTTTCTGAACTTTTTCAGAGGGAACACCCTAAACATTCCATTAATCAAAGAAAACTGCTGACTCCACATAATCATACATACAGGAAGGGTCAAGATCAGGGCACCTCTTTGATTGAAGATCAGACACAAAAATTCAACTAAAGCAACTTTGCTTCTTGTTAGACAAAACATTTAATGAGCTTCTATAGAATGGAATATTCAATATTTGCTATGTCATGTAATGCGATGGACAGTGGAGCACAATGGATATTTTATCCCACCTCAAACTCTTTATAAAAACAGCCTAAAATTGTTTTAATATCTAAAATGGCACACAGAGTTTGCAAAGGACTGTTTGTGGTACAATTCTTAACAATTAAAAAAAATTCTAGAGCTAAATACAATCATCCAGGCAAAAGAGTCAAAATCATCATTACATTTAGGCTAATGTACTAAAAAGTATCAAAGGGGTAGCTGTGTTAGTCTGGATCTGTAAAAGCAGCAAAGAGTCCTGTGGCACCTTATAGACTAACAGACGTATAGGAGCATGAGCTTTCGTGGGTAAATACCCACTTCTTCGGATGCATCCGAAGAAGTGGGTATTCACCCACGAAAGCTCATGCTCCTATACATCTGTTAGTCTATAAGGTGCCACAGGACTCTTTGGTACTAAAAAGTATAATTAAATATGGCTAATTTGGGACACTAGCTGTTATCATCCAACTGGTCAACTGTACGTCACAAAACAAATATTGTATTCTACAGTGCTATTGGAAAGCAGCATTATACAGTTTCACACATTTTTCTTTTATACAAAAAGGAAACTTGGTAGTTGTGAATAATCTTGCAAGTCTAATAAAAAGCAAATACTATCTCTAAGTGATTAAGCTCTTACTAGCACCAGCTAGTTAAAACACTTTGCTCCAACTAATGTTTAAGCAGCTACTGAACACAGCACTATACTGACAGATAACAGGATTTATCTCAAGGAAGTAACATAAAAAACTGCACCTGCATAGAGTACCATATTTGCATTTTGTTTTAATCTATAATGGTGTGTCCTGGCTATTGGCATATACTTCATGCCCTACAGTATGCCATAAAGTGAAATGCACATCCAGAATTTCTCCCAGCATGTATATATGATATATAAGCAAGCACACTAATATTTAAAAGAAAACCCTGATCACCGCACTTCATCATTATTAACCGATCTAAATGGAAAAAGCATTTCTGTGAATAGAATTAACTATTTGTTTGCAGTGTTGTTATAGCTGTGTTGGTCTCGGGACATTAGGGAGACAAGGTGGGTGATGTAATGTCTTTTATTGGACCAAATTTCTGATGATTAAAGAGAAAGCAGTCAAGTTGAGACAGAGCTCTTCTTCAGGTCTGGGAAAAGTATTCATTGACACAGCTAGATACAAAGTGGAATAGATTATTTAGCATCAGAAGTTAACATGTTGTAAGAGACCATTCAAGGTGAAGTCTGCAGTTAACACCTCTCCAGTCATAGGAGGGACACAGGCGGGTTAGTGGGTTATAGATTGTTGTAATAAGCCAGTGTCTTTATTAAGTCCATGATTTTTAGTGTCTAACAAAGTTATTAATTTAAGCTCCCAGGCTCATCCTTTGAAGGTTGTGCAGGTTTCTTTTGAGGATAAGGACTGAGAGGTCAGGGATGGAGTGAGCATTTTGTGAAAAATGTTCACTCACAGGTGATATGGTGTTTTTGTCTTTTCTATTTGTGTTCATTCTAGAGCATAGTGATTGTCTTGTTTCACCCACAAAGTTGTTATTGGGACATTTAGTACAGTGGATAAGGTATACCACATGTTTTGAGTAGGACCTATGGATCTTGAAAGATATGTTGTGAGGCATACTGATCATCATACCAGTGGAGAGACATCTGCAGGTTTTGCATCTGTTAGGGCAGGGTCCTTTGTCCTCTTATTGCAGAGGTGTTAATTACTCACTTTACCTGGAATGGGTGTCTTACAACAGTGGTTCTCAACCAGGCGTAAATGTACCCCTGGGGGTATTCAGAGGTTTTCCGGGGGTACCATCAACTCATCTAGATATTTGCTTAGTTTTACAGACTACATAAAAAGCACTAGCAAAGTAAGTACAAACTAAAATTTCATACAGATAATAACTTGTTTATACTGCTCTATATACTGTACACTGAAATGTAAGTACAATATTTATATTCCAGTTGATTTATTTTATAATTATATGGTAAAAACGAGAAAGTAAGCAATTTTTCAGTAATAGTGTGCCGTGACACTTGTGTATTTTTATATCTGATTTTTTAAGTGAGGTGTAACCTGGGGGAACGCAAGTCAAATCAGACTCTGAAAGAGGTACAGTAGTCTAGAAAGGTTGAGAGCCACTGTCTTACAACATGTTAACTCTCATGATAAATAAATCTGTTCCACCTTGTATTTAGGTGTGACACTTGGGTGTGTCTACACTGCAATAACTGCAATAAAACACTCGTGGCAAGCCTGTGTCAGTCAACACAGGCTCATGGGGCTATAAAACTGCAGTCAGTGTAGATGTTCGGGCTTGGGCTGGAGCCCAGGATCTGGGTCCCAGTGAGTGGGGAGTGTGCCAGAGCCCAGGATCCAGCCTGAGCCCGAACACCTACATCACAGTTTTGTAACCCCTCAGCCCAAGCCCTGTGAACCTGAGTCAGGTGACACAGGCCAGCGGCACTGTAGACATACCCTCCGAGTACCTTTCCCAGACTTGAAGAAGACCTCTGTGTAAGCTTGAAAGCTTGTCTCTTTGGCCAACAGAAGTTGGTCCAGTAAAAGATATTACCTCACCCACCTTTTTATTATAGAATTTACTGTATTTAAAATAATCTGCCTTTATTACTGTGCCTCATTGCCATCAATTAATTCCTTTACCTGATATTCACAACTTGAGAGGAGTCAAATGAACCAAAATGAAATAGGTTTTTCTCTCTGCAAGGCTGTTTTTTCAGGTCATGTAGCAAGATGCACAGTGTAAAGAAAGTATCAGAGGGGTAGCCGTGTTAGTCTGGATCTGTAAAAAGCAACAGAGAGTCCTGTGGCACCTTTAAGACTAACAGATGTATTGGAGCATAAGCTTTCGTGGGTGAATACCCACTTCGTCAGATGAGATTATAATGAGTTTCAGCCGAGACTGGAGCTTGAGCATTGCAGTTCAACCACTACATTTGGAAAAAACTACAACTGAGTAAGAAAGTACAGTTCTATGCTCACATTTGAAATATGAATTGCAATTCATTACACAACTTCCTTTCACTCTTTGAAAAACGGACTATTATGCTGGTAACAACATCCCAATCCTTCAGTGCTTACTCATACAAGTGCTGTAATTCCATTGACTTCAATGGGACTACCTACATCAGTAAGAACTGCTTCTAGGAATAAAGGTTGTAGTATCTGGCTCTCCAGAACCTGGGTTTTCAAGACAATGCTCCACTACTTTTTTTCCCCTTTCTGCATAGTTTGTAAAACTCTGAAAGGTAGGAAAATAAAATTTTGTTCGCTGGAAGCTTATAATTCTTTGTAGATAGGTCAAATTTTTGCAGTTAGTGGAAGTATTTGAAAACACAGTTACAGAATTCACAGTGCACAACAGCCCTTGTTTTGAAATTTATACACTGGAATTTCCAGATGTGAGAATGCTACATCATAAAATTAGATGTGCTATAGAAAGCAAGAGGAGATTCATTATTTAGATTTATGGCAAAGTCCCTAAATATGAAGGATACCATAATAACAGATTTCCAGTACTGAAGGCTTCCATAGTATCTGAACAGGGTGAATATATGATAACTGGGGATAAGAACAGCTTAGTAGAAAATGCAATGTTATTTGACAAACAGGAAATCAAAATGAGGTACTCCACTCAAGGATGCCAGATTTTAGCATTCATCCTGTGAGTGGTTATGAATTTTGACAGAAACAGTTTTTGTGAAGTCAAAAGTATATATAACTTGGCAGAAACCCAGACAATTTTAGTAGTCTTACAAATGTCAACAAATGCCCACATTCTGCACAGTTATCAGGGTGAAATCCATTCAACCTGTTTAAAGTCCAAATATTTGGGCTGTATATGAGTGGAATGAACAGTGGCTGGGGAACTGAAACCCACCCCTTCTAATTGGATGTGGGTGCCAATGAAATCTAAGGGAGTTGGTTTCCGACAGTTGGATTAGTTCTTTTGTGAGTAAGGATTTGCAGGCTACTATTGATGGTAAAGCGCTTAGGACCCTATCCCTCTCTGATTAAAGAAAATGGCAAAATTCTCATTGACATCAGTTGTGCAGAATCACTCCTTTAAGGGAGAGGTCAATGGGAGTCGAAGGCACAAAGTATCTCATGAGAGTTTTTTAGTACTTAGCAGTATCAAGCTTTAAATATTAATAGACAGCATTCAGTTATCTAGCCATAGTTGAACAGGGATATTTAAGTATCAGATGTTTGGTCTTTTGGTCAATTTTTTCACACCCTGTCCCTTTCCCCTTCTAGTGCAGCACCTAAAATTTGCACGGCTTATAAAAAAAAAAATCTGTCTGACATCAGTATAGTGTCATTAACAATCACTAACTTTTCTGCAGACATGGGGCGGGGGGAGGGAATAATGAAAGAATCATACAAAAGTACACTTAAAAATCACTACTGCCAGAATCTGGCTCAGCAGTGGCACATGCATATCTCTCATAGTCTAAATTGTTCATTTTCTCAACTTGAAAAATCTCTACTGGGTTTTTTTCCCAGCAATCTGTGTTCTGAATGAATTTATCAGGCAACCCCGAACAAGCATCATCAATGTTCACTTTGAGCAAAAGAACAGCTTTGACAGTGTCTGCACTCATTCGCTTTACTCCAAAGACTGTTCTACACGAAACACTAAATCCTATGTTCCTGATAAATACAGAGCAAAATCTAGTTGGTCCTGCAATGTGTCTTGAAGAAAAAAAATTGTAATTATAAAAAAATTATAACCAAATACAAACAAAAATTAATCATGATTAAATAAAAACCAAAGACATTTCAAATATCTGAAAAGAAGTTCTCAGAACACTGAAATATCATATGAAAAAAAAACTGTATGATGATTTTGTTTATGGCCACGTTTGGAATATGAAGATTAAATGTATGCTATATTGATTACTCTTAGTTTACATTATCTTGCAAGCAAAATTTGTTTTATTCTTTCAATGATTTCTTAAAATATATTAATATTCCAAGAAATAGTTACTTTTTGTTTAAAAATACAAATACCTACAAGAAGCTTTCCACTGACTAATTTAAAGTAATGGATCTATTCATTTTCCATCAAAGTGGGTGGTAGAAGACTCAGACCAGATTTTTATTTTAAGAAACGCACATTACATCTACTAATGAGAGTGACACAACATGACAATTCTACATAAAATGTTAGTCAGATCTCTTTGACTTGGACTGAAATATAACTCCCATGTGAGAATCCGAGGATGATCTTTGATTTAAATGGAGCACAATGTAAAATGTTCTGGATTATCCTTCATGGAGTGCCTCTTGTTTTATGGTGGTAGAACTGATCCTCAAGGCTTATGCCTCAAGACTTGCCTGGAAGTCCTACAAAACAGATTTTTATTACCATCATCACTTTTTCTCTATGAAATCGATTTATAAATTGTGATATTAAGTGAGCCACGTTAAGTCTCCAGCTGTATATCCAGCTAGAAATCAAGCTAATAATACTGTAGCAACTGATAAACTAAAGGCAATAAATCATTCATATAAAAGTAACAAATGAAAATAAAATATATTAAGTTTCAATTGGCTATGCAGAATATTCCTGTACATACATTCATACACACACCTGCAAGAATACTGAACTAGATACATGACCTTTCATCTCAAAGCACCGTACAAACATTATATCTCACCTCTATTACACCCCTAAGAGGTAGATAAGTATTATTACCCTACTTCTGAGATATGGAAATTGGCACAAGAATGTCAAGTGATTTACTTAAGATCACGCTTGAGTCAGTGCCAGAGCCAGTAAATCAGAACCCAGATCTCCTAAATTTCAGTATTGTGCTGTATATTCTTAGGCACTTTAGAGAGAGAAAACCAAAGAGAGGAAAGAAGAATGTGCAGTAAGCCTCAAGAACCAGTAGTGCACTGGTTTCGTCTTCTGGCCCTGAGACTTAAAACTTCAGCATCTGTGGCAAGACCTGCCCCTTGAGAACTGAACTTTTTAGCTACTCTCAATGCTGCAGCATGACATATAGTAACTGAACTGCTTTGGCAATTACACTGTTGTCTCGAGACATTTGCCATCTACGGGTATGTCTACACTGCAAAACAACTATGGCTGGCAAGCCGAGCCCGAGCCCAAACATCTACGCTGCAATATTACAGCCCCATCACAGGGGTTTAATTGCAGTGTAGTCATACCCTAAGATCTGCTTAGTTTCAAAGTTCTCTGTGCACTAGACAGTGCTCATTCCCTTATAGTTTTAGGTGATTAAGAGTGAATTTTTTGTTAAAAACTGTGATATTACTATCTTTTGTTAAAATTGTGAATTTTCAGCCTGAAGATTATTTCAGTCCTTTATTAAACATACTACATATTTTTATAAACACACCTTACTGTACCATAATTTTTTCACTATTCTCTTCAAAATGGAATTATGAGGGTACATAACATTATCCAGTACTTCATTCTTTGCATAGAATGTTAACTCATATGTAGAACAAATGTGCTGTTAAGATAAAGTATATCGCCCTAATAAATTAATATCTGATATGCTGATGGTTCTAAAGTTATCCAGTGCAATAATTTTCACACTGCTCATAGTGTAGCTTAGTCAATGATCTGGAGCTAGTGCACAAATTAAAATGAAATATTAAATACAATTTTTAGAAGCTTAGTATATCAGTAAATGAAACAACTATATATGAACAATGGCAAGATAAGGTATTTCCTTCATAAATTAAAGCTTTTATTTACATATTTCTGTATTCAATGACAAAAGTCAATCTTGCAAACACTGATAGCATAAAATAGCTTGAATATCTCAACGCATGGGTCAATCCTACAATTTTTAATCACTTGGATAGTCTTTACTCATGCCAGTACTCTCATTGATTTCACGAGTTAAATGTCTGCCAGTTTTGCACTATAGTTCCTGATTTCTTTCCTTTTGTTTCCACCTGTAACATGTGTAATACAGAGCACCAAACAATTTGTATTAAGATTCAGTAGGTTCTTAGTGGTAATTACGGAGCTTGAATACCTGGATTTCTGTTTTACTTGGACAGAAAACCTTACTTTACACCTCCTTGCAACAAAAAAATATTTAATAAGAGTAAGAGAGAAACACCTACCCAATAACTGTGCTCAGCACATTCCCAGAGCCCTCAACTTTAAGTGAAATGATTGGCAATTAAAACACAACATGCCCCTCAGGTCCTATATTAAATTCTGGTATTTCATCAGATCCCCAAAATTATGAGGCCACCTACACAGTACACCCTCAGTACATCATATATTGAGATGTATCACAATATAAAATTAATAAATGTTTACATAACATGTAAACTATACCCATGTAATTGTAATTATGAAGCATGTTTTGTTAAAATTCCTTCCTTCTAAAACACCATCTTCAACTGAAAAAATAATTACCTAATTGACATTAAAGATAATAAACCTTGTTGTAAATTGCATTACCTTAATCCCCGAAAACTAATGAACTAAATAACCCTGAACTGGAGAACAAGACTGGAGAACTAGTATTTGTTGTTGATTGTGGTCTACATATGTGCATACCTTTAGTTTCAAATGACCAGCTATGGGTGCAGTTATGTATTTTCATTATATTGTATGCTCTTCTTTGTATGAGGAAGATTGATACCCACCAGAAAGGTGGGTTCTTTCCCACTTTGCAGAAGATTTTTTTCAAGGGAGTAGGGATGGAGCAAGAAAGTGGGAGTAAATGGAGGGGGGAGGGTGAGACTTTAGCCCAGGGGTGGGCAAACTGGGGAGTGGGGTCTGGGGCTCACACCAGCCATGGCATGGCCCCACTCTGGCTCCTACGCACTCCAATGGCCCTCTCTGGCGCTACAATGGGAGCTGCAGGGGCTATGCCTGCGGATGGGGGCAGCATGCAGATCCGCCTGGCAGCACCTCCGCGTAGGAGCCGGAGAAGGGACATGCCATTGTTTCTGGGAGCCTCTTGAGGTAAGTGCCGCTCAGAGCCTGCACCCCTGAGCTTCTCCCCCACGCCCCAACTCCCTGTCCCAGCCCTGATCCCCCTCCCACTCTCCAAACCCCTCAATCCCAGCCCAGAGCACCCTCCTACACCCCAAACTCCTCATCCCCAGCCCCACCCCAGAGCCCACACCCCCAACCAGCCCTCATCCCCTCCAGCCGCCCCACCCGCAACCCCACCCCAATTTTGTGAGCATTCATGGCCCGTCATGCAAGTTCTATTCCCCAATATGGCCCTCAGACCAAAAAGTTTGCCCACCCTAGCCTTCGCCTCTGAGTGTCAGAGACCTCTCTAGTGCAGCCAATCAGAAAACAGACAGCTGAACACTGCCCAATGCAGCTAATCAGAGCGCCGCTACCAGGATATTCACTTTCAATGCAACCAAAGTGCAGACCCTCAACAGAAAAGGGACTGACTCCACCCTGAGCTCAACTCCCTGGAGCAGCAGCTGTAGAGGAGATCCGCTCAGTCAGTGTTCCAGTCAACGCTTGGGCTAAATACTGACCACACAGTACTTAATCCGGACTCACTCTGCCCCCTTAAGGGAAATGAGTCCGGACTCACAACCGGTGTGACTGAAATCAGCCGAGCCTGCGGCCCCATGTCTCCCTACTGACCCCGGCGCTCGCCGAAAGTCCCATTGGGAAAATAACACACGGTACTTTTCCACTGAGACTCCAACCGGGTTCCTATCAACCGGGGTTGGATTAATGCGGAACCTACACTTACACTCGCCTGGCTTTATATCCCAGTCCTTAATCTAAAACCACACCGGGGGGGGCAGGTGGAAAACTGGGATATATTGCTCATGTGCTCTCCTGGGGAAGCGACGGAGTATCCATTACGTTTCCCTGTGGCTCCCATGGACGCATGAAAGTAAGGGCTGGATCCTCACGACTGCATATGCTACGTTTCCCTATAATTTATATGACATCACGAGGAGCTTTTGAAACCACCTACTTTTGAGATCACGTTTAGGAAATCGTTCATCCTGCTAAATTCCTTCTGCCCTGTTCAGTGCAGCCAATTTAACCCACCTGCTATGTTGTTTTTTAATCCTTCACCTCTCGCGGGGAATTAACGTTTTGCAACCTGCTGCACCAACCCATCTCGGACTCGAGTGAATTTTGCCTGAGCCGCTACAGACAGAGAGGAAGGAGCAGGGCTAAGACCATCCTCCACATCTGGTGTAAAGTTTTTGTTTTGTTGTGCGCGGTTTGGGCAGGAAGGTTATCTTTGCTGCCCTGCTGAAATGACCTCTTCCTTCGCGGCTGCGGGGATCAACCAAGACAATTAACTGCCAAGAACCATTTTTCCTGCCGCTACCCCTCTCAGGGCCCGATCCCGCGCTCATGCAGTCAATGGGATCACTACCATGAACTTCAATCATTTGCTGCTGGATCCCTAAAGCCCCAGCTTGGGTAGCAGCGGCCGGCAGCTCTAGCCTGAAAAGCATCCCGAGTCCCAGCCGGGGAGCAGCCCCAGGACCTGGACTCCACGCAACAGCCTCAGACTTGCGGAAGAAATAGAAGTCACTCAGGCAGCAGCAACTAATGACCCCTCCAGCAGGCGAGGAGACACGGTCCTGTCCTTGGGACCGTCATAACTTCGGGGAATCCCAACCCCCGTGCCTCTCCCCGGGCACCACGGTTGCAGTTACACGGTTCCCACTTTCATTGCACATCCCACCCCCGAGCCTATCCAGCCCCTTCTGCCCCCACCCCGCTTACCTTTTCTTTTCCTTGTCAGCTGTCATTATTGAGGCTGCTGCCCTTTGTGCTGCTTAAACCAACTCGGGCTGCCAACAAGGGCTCCTCGGTCACGGCTGTGGGTGTCCTGCTCGCCGATCCCCCCTGCCCCAAAAAAGCACCGGGCAGCCTAGAGATCCCAGGCGTGGAGGGAGGAAGCCGGGTTTGGGAAGGCCGGGGAATAGCTCGCGCTCTCGCAGCTCACAGCAACGCTGGTGCACTAGTTGTCCTCCAGGAAAAGGCTGAAGCAATCCTGGCCAGGTCGCCCCTGAGCTGACCATACAGTCTCAGGACACTGCCGAGGATTGTACAGCCCGCCCAGGGGGGAAGGAGAAGGGAGAGACCGGGTTCCCCCTCAAATCTGAAGCCCTGCCAGAAGAAAGTTCTCACTTTAAAACTTCAGGCTTCCCTGGGCTCCCGGGGGCAGGTTCAGCCTCTTTAGCCCCGTCTCCCGCTGGAGCTGTCGCGGCTCGTTCTCCAATGGGGACGGGAGCTGGCTGAGCCCTCCTCCTCCCTCTACCCCCTCCCACCACGTCCACCCAGGCTCCAGCAGGACTTGCTGAGATGAGGTCAACGCCGCAAGAGGCGGCGGAGCGCCCGGGGAGCGAGCGAGGGTGGCAGGGCCAGCAAGGAGCGCTCAAGGGACGCGGGGGAGCAGGGGGCGTTGAGGGCAGCTGGAGTCTCCCCTCCTGCTGCGCTGCACAACACACACACTGCCTGCACCTCGCTGGGCTGGAGGGGGCAGGGCAGCGTGCTGGGAAGGGGGGCAGCGATTGCTTTGCAGCGGGCAATTCCCTCCCCTCGGCAGCGGCTGCTCCCGGCCCAGGGGACGGATTTCCCTCCTCCGCGCGGTGCTTTATCACTTGCTGCATCGAGCGGGATGCTTCGCTGACCTCGCTCCGCAGCTCGGCTGCCGCTGAGGTGCAGGGGCCTGCGCTGCTGCGCCGGGCACTTCCCCAGCCAGAGCAGCGAAGGGAGACGGGGGCGAGCTGGCCGGGAATGGCCAGAGGGGAAGGTGGCTAGGAGCACCTGTCAGGTCAGGCAGAAACGTGACTGGGGTTGTAAACATTGGCTTGTGGATGACTTATGTCCCTCCCCCTTACACATGTTTTGCGGGGGGGAGGAGGAGGAAGAGATTGTATTTGATACGAATTGTTTTTCTGCCCTGGATGCACTGGGTCTGGAGGGGTCATTCTTCAGACGCGAAAAATCAAGCTACAATCATCATGCTTTTGCCTTCTTAATATATGCAGATAAGGCCTCCCATGTCCCTCCGCCTTCAGCTGTCTCGGGCTGCTCCTGCGACTAGGAGCGTCACAGAGGCGATGCCTCTCATTCATTAGGAAATAGCTATTTTGGCAAAGACTCACAGAGGCATTTAGTGGAAGTTAGGAGCCTCAATCCCTTTGTAGATCTGGGCTTTTGATATTAAGGTTAAGTCATGTAGGTACTATGGTGATGGGGTCATAGAGAAGTGATTGCTTGCTTTAGCTGGAAGTGTGCTTGGTAAAGTGAAATCCTGTTTTCACCCTAGCCCACACAAATTGAAATCCAGGACTTTCTTTAAATCCCTCACCCAGGTTGTTCTCACAAATTTATCTATTTGGATTTATACCTTAACTAAAAAAGCTAATGCTCTTAAGTACCTTCACAAAAATTAAGACTACTATCCATATTAATACATTTTTCATATCAATAGCCACAAATCCAGCAGCCACTCCTCAAGCTCAAAACCCAAATCAGTCAGCCACAAGTTGATTAAAAAATGCCCTCCTCACAACTACTAACTCCCAGTGCTCAATTAAGCTTCTAAATATTAGTATCACAAATGAGTGTTCCAAATGAGGGAGACAAGGGGGTCACAGTGATGGTGTATTGTGCTCTAGTGCAGGTCACATCTGGAGAGAAGTGTACAGAAGTGAGTACTGGGGCATAAGTATGCACAGGCCCTCAGCTTACTGATCTTCCTTCCTCAGACTTTTACATTTTGTTTCTTTTTTAAAAGCCATTGTATCCTTATTTTCTTGTTCAAATAAAAACAGCAATAAACTTTTTTTTTTTAAATTAAGCTTGCTGATATTAAGTGTCTGCTGGGGAAATAAAGTACTAATGCTCAACTCCTGTGAGCTCCTGCTATGACATTTTTCAAATTATATCATTAAATAAGTCTCTGCTGTATCAAAAATTATTTCCTCACACTACAACTTATTTATTTTTCAGCTTAATCGCATTAATAATCTGTAAATTCTTCAGTTTAATTTTTTTTAATTAGACAACTCAAACCCAAAACATCTTTTCCTCAGAATAAAAATCACTTGTTTTCTTACACTTCACTGTAATGGAAATAATTTTTGATATTTTGCCTATAATAGATTATTTCTCTATTATTCAAAGTTTAGCAGTTTCCCCATGCCATTTTCATATGCTGTTTAGAAAAAAATTGGTCAGAGAAGTGTTTCTTTGTGTAACATGTTTAAATCAACAAGTGTATTTCCACGTTAGTAATACATTCTGCTCATCTGAAGAGAGCTACCCATGCTTGCATAGCAGCAATCTGATTATGTGGTAACAGTTTCTTATACAACAGAACCTACACAAAAGAAAACCGCAAATATTTAAAACCTAAGTAAACCTGGTTAAACAGAATTTGTATGTACAGGGCTAAGTTTAGCCTTCAAGTGATAAAAGAGTGCAGCAGGATCAAAGAACCAGTCATTCATTCTCTAGATTAACTTGACTTCTTGGTCCTTCACTGATTTTTGCTGATGTCACTGCTTCTCTCTATATCTGAAGATTCTTTAAGTGAATAAACAACTTGACTTCAGAGTCAGACAAGCAAAGAATTTAAAATGGCTAAATTTAAAATGCACAGTAAAACTCAGGTCTTACCCATTGGCCTAGTCCTAGCGACACTGATGGCTGATTTGCAGCGCACATTTCTTGCTCCTTTGCCCAGCAGGGGCTGAAAGTACTGGAGCAATAATGGCCTGCTCAACAGTGACTCCCCAACGTGACTGAGGAATGATGATGGACTTTAAAATACTTCCTATTCTTTCCTTGCCCAGGAGCATGGTAGTGATGATATTGCTATGTCATGGAGATAAGGAAAGTAAATAAGCATAAAGGATTTTCAAGGTTGTCAGCCATGCATCAATTATCAGAATAATAAAAGGCCCCGTTGAAATCATGGGAGTTTTGCCACTGACTCCAGAGGCGTCAGGATTTCAGCCACAGATTCAATAAAATGGTCCTAAGATTGCCAGAAATGACAGTATAAACAACTAGTTCTCAATCCTGGTGAACGGAAGAGGGAACAGATGCTCCACATTTAAAGACATTGTTCCAATTTTCAGCAAATCAAAACATATCCACCTATTCTAGGAGCCAAATATAAAAACATAAGAATGGCCATACTGGGTCAGACCAAAGGTCCATCTAGCCCAAAATCCTATCTTCTGACAGTGGCCAATGCCTGGTGCCCCAGAGGGAATGAACAGAGCAGGTAATCATCAAGTGATCCGTTCCCAGTTGCTCATTCCCAGCTTCTGGCAAACGGAGGCTAGGAACACCATCCCTATCCATCCTGCCTACTAGCCATTGATGGACATATCCTCCATGAACTTATCTAGTTCTTTTTTGAACCCTGTTATAGTCTTGCCCTTCACAATATCCTCTGGCAAGGAGTTCCACAGGTTGATTGAGTTATGTGAAAAAATACTTCCTTTTGTTTGTTTAAACTTGCTGCCTATTAATTTCATTTGGTGACTCCTAGTTCTTGTGTTATGAGAAGGAGTGAATAACACTTCCTTATTTACTTTCTCCACAATCATGATTTTATAGACCTCTATCATATCCCCCCTTAGTTGTTTCTTTTCCAAGCTGAAAAGTCCCAGTCTTATTCATCTCTCCTCATAGGGCAGACGTTCCATACCCCTAATCATTTTTGTTTCTCTTTTCCAATTCCAATACATCTTTTTTGAGATGGGGTAATCACATCTGCACACAGTATTCAAGATGTAGGCATACCATGGATTTATATAGAGGCAATGTGATGTTTTATGTCTTATTTGCTATCCCTTTCCTAATGATCCCCAGGATTCTGTTTGCTTTTTTGACCGCCGCTGCACATGTTTTCAGAGAACTATCCACAATGACTCCAAGAGCTCTTTCTTGAGTGGTAACAGTCAATTTAGACCCCATCGTTTTATATGTATAGTTGGGATTACTTTGCATTTATCAACACTGAATTTCATCAGCCATTTTGTTGCCCAGTCATCCAGTTTTGTGAGATCCTTTTGTAGCTCTTCGCAGACTGCCCGGGACTTAACTATCTTGAGTAGTTTTGTGTATCATCTGCAAATTTTGCCACCTCACTGTTTATCCCTTCCTCCAGATCATTTATGAATATGTTGAATAGGACTGTTCCTACTACAGACCCATCGGGGATACCACTATTTACCTCTCTCCATTCTGACCATTTATTCCTATCCTTTCATTTCCTATCTTATAACCAGTCACCAATCCATGGGAGGACCTTCACTCTTATCTCATGACCGCTTACTTTGCTTTAGAGCCTTTGGTGAGGGACCCTGTGAAAGGCTTTCTGAAAATCTAAGTACACTATATCCACTCGATCCCCTTTATCCACATGGTTGTTGACACCTCAAAGAATTCTAGTAGGCATGATTTCCCTTTACAAAAACCATGTTGAATCTTCCCCAACAAATTATGTACATATATGTGTCTGACAATTTTGTTCTTTACTGTAGTTTCATCCAGTTTGCCCGGTACTGAAGTTAGATTTACCAGCCTGTAATTGCTGGGATCACCTCCGGAGTCCTTTTTTAAAAATTGGCATCACCTTAGCTATCCTCCAGTCATTTGTTACAGAAGCTGATTTAAATGATAGGTTACAGACTACAGTTAGTAGTTCTGCAGTTTCACATAAGAGTTCTGAAGAAACTCTTGGGTGAATACCATCTGGTCCTGGTGACTTATTACTGTTTAGTTTGTCAGTCTGTTCCAAAACTTCCTCTAAGGATTCCTCAATCTGGCACAGTTCCTCAGATTTGTCATCTAAAAAGAGTGGATCAGGTTAGAGAATTTCCCTCACATCCTCAGCCGTGAAGACTGATGCAAAGAATTTAGTTTCTCCACAATGGCCTTTTCGTCCTTGAGTGCTCCTTTAGCATGTCGATCATCCAGTGGCCCCACTTCTTGTTTATCAGGCTTCCTGCTTCTGATGTACTTAAAAATTGCTATTACTCTGAGTCTTAGGCCAAAAAAGAATTTGAAGAACAGCTAGCCAAATTATATTTTTTACCACTTCATTTGCCAGAGTTTATGCTCCTTTCTATTTTTCTCACTAGGATTTAACTTCCACTTTTTAAAAGATGCCTTTTTGTCTCTCACTGCTTCTTTTATTTTGTTGTTTAGCCACAGAGGCACTTTTTTACTTCTCTTACTATGTTTTTTAGTTTGGGGTATACATTTAAATTGAGCTGCTATTATGGTATCTTTAAAATTATGTATATGTATGTATGTATATATACATATACACACACCTTACTTTGCTATCCTGGGATTAAGTAGCATTTAAGGGAACACATGAATCTTACAGGGATTTCACTTTTAGCACTGCACCTTTTAATTTCTGTTTAACTAGCCTCCTCATTTTTGTGTAATCCCCCTTTCTGAAATTAAATGCTACAGTGTTGGGCTGCTGTGATGTTTTCCCCACCACAGGGATGTTAAACTGAATTACATTATGGTCACTATTAACAAGGAGTCCAACTATATTCACCGCTTGGACCAGATATTGTGCTCCACTTAGGACTAAATCAAGGAATGTGTCTCCTCTTGTTACAGGACTAGCTGCTCCAAGAAGCAGTCATTTAAGGTGTTGAGAAACTTTATTTCTGCATCCTGTCCTGAGATGAGATGTGCCCAGTCAATATGGGGATAGTTGAAATCCCCCATTATTAATTATTATTGAGTTTATTTTTATAGCCTCTCTAATCTGCCTGAGCATTTCACAGTCACTATCACCATCAGCTGCTATATTTTTAGAGCATTACTATTCATAGAGATTCTATGGTACAGTTTGGTTCATTTAAGATTTTTTACTTCATTTGATTCTACACTTTCTTTCACATCTAGTGCCACTCCCCCACCAGCATGATCTGTTCTGTCCTTCCGATATATTTTGCACCATGGTATTACTGTGTCCCATTGATTATCCTCATTCCATCAAGTTTCTGTGATGCCCATCATATCAAATATCCTCATTTAATACAAGGCACCCTAGTTCACCCATCTTATTATTTAGACTTCTAGCATTTGTATATAAGCACTTTTAAAACTTGCCACTTTTTTGCTGTCTGCCATTACATGATGTAATTGAATGGGACTCTTTCATTTGACTGTTTCTCATCAGATCCTACCTGTATTTTATCTTCCATCCTCTCCTTACTAGGACATAGAGAATCTCCATTAATAGATCCTCCACTAAGGCACTTCTCTGTTTGAACCAGGTGCTCCTCCACACGTCGGCTTTCCCCCAGCCCTTAGAGCAGTTTTTAAACTATGACCTTTTTAATTTGAATCTATTTTGGTTTAGGCAGAGCCCATCCTTCCTGTATAGACTTCCCCTTTTCCAAAAGTTTCCCCAGTTCCTAATAAATTGAAACCCCTCCTCCCTACACCATCATCTCATCCATGTATTGAGACCCTGCAGTTCCACGTGTAGGACCAGTTAGACAGGCAGAACTGGAAGCATTTCAGAGAATGCTACCATGGAGGTCCTGGACTTCAATCTCTTACCTAGCAGCCTAAATTTGGCCTTCAGGACCTCTCTCCTATCCTTCCCTATGTCATTGGTACCTACATGTCCACAACTACCGTCTCCTCCCCAGCACTACACATAAGTCTATCTAGATGTCTCAAGAGATCTGCAACCTTTGAACCAGGCAGGAAAGTCACCATGCAGTTCTCACAGTCATCGCAAACCCAGCTATCTATGTTTCTAATGACTGAATCCTCCATAACTATTACCGGTCTTCCCAATAACTGGAGTTCCCTCTCCCAGAAAGGTATCTTCAGTGCCACATCATCTGAAAGGAGGGTCCCAACTATGGGATCATTTCCCTCTGCTCCAGTTGGATGTGCTCCTTCCCTGAGACTTTCATCCTCCTCAACAGCACAGAGGCTGTCAAACCAAGGGTGGGACTGTTCTACTGTGTCCGGAAAGTCTCATCTATGTACTTCTGTCTCACTTAACTCCTCCAGTTCAGCTACTCTAGTCTCCAAAGCCCAAACCTGGTCTCCTTGCACCAAATGCACACATACACCACCTGCCTATAGGGAATCTAATAGATTACCATAGGGCAGGTAATCATACATGCTGCATTGGGTACAATAAACTGGATAGCCCTCACTCTGCTGCTGGATTTCTGCCTGCATTATCTTTTTACTCCTGCAGCTTGTTCCTTTGTTGGTGTTTTGGGCTTTATGTTTAAAGAATGTTAAGTGTAACTAGCTCCCCCTCACACTCGACACTCCCCCTCAAAACTCCCATGTTAACTGCTCCTGTTTGCTAGTGCCTCTGCTCGCTTAGGGGTGGGCTTTTTAAAGCTCTGGTCTTCCTGACTAGCCATACCCCCTGGTTAAGGGTTGATGGGTGCTAAAGGGCTTAGGGATCAAAGCCTGGTTAAGAAGCTCTCCCTAGCAGGCTGCTAGGGTCAGCCCATAGAGTTCCCCAAACAAATAGACCACAATGTATATTTCAGTCAAGCAGCAAGCACACCACAAACACACTACAGACAAACTTACCCCAAGGGTCACATAATTGCTCCGCCTTCACCTGGAGAACTCCTTCACAAAAATTCTCAGTGCTGCTTATATGATTCACTATGTGAAAGTAAAGCACTCTTCAGTACTCCTATATAAATGGAGAAAATTTCTCCCAGGAAAAATCCTTTTTAGAGGCTGGTATTCAGACAGAGAAATACCAAATTTTATTCCCAAATGCATTGTTACTTTCTTATATTTTGGGCATTATAAGGAGTCTAAAAGGCCACATTTGCTAACGGTGATATCTAAAAGATAGTATTTCCCTGCACTTAAAATAGGAAATACTGCCATATTTCAAGTACCAGACTGTTTTAAAAGTATATACTGTGGTTGTTTAATAAATGTAGTATTCCATGCAAAGTACAGCACTAGAACAAAATGACCAAATCTTAAAAACACACAGAAGCCCCAATGTTTTATTTGATGCAGCAATAACAGCTTATCCTCTTGACACAGATGGCATTTGTATTACTCTATGTGCTTTTACTAAATCACATATAGATGCAATATAGACAGATTAGGAGTGGCAGGGTCAACTGCCAGGGAAACACTTAGGAGAGAGGATACTCCATGAAGTGACCTTTGTAGAGCTTTGTCAGTGTACACTCTTTAAACAGACAGCAAGTCCAGGAAACTGCAGAGCAGCAAGGGGGTCAGGCTTGGAAACCAGACTATCCGTAAGGTCGGTGTGTCCCTGCACAATGCCCCTGTGGGTTCCCTCCACAACGCAGTCCTATAGGAGCATGCTGTTACAAGCCATGTAGCCACTGGGTTTTTCCTGGCACCTGTGACTCATTCTTACTTTAATGGGATTGATGGTGCAGAGGTCAGTTACTGCTGGTTCCATACAGATTTCCAGCAGAAATTTGTATGGTGCAAAGAGGGTGTGAGAAGGGGCTCCAGCTGGGGGTGCAGGCTCTGGGGATGAGGGGTTGGGGTGCAGGAGGGTGCTCTGGGCTGGGACTGAGGGGTTCAGAGGGGGATCAGGGCTGGGGCAAAGGGTTGGGGTACAGGGTGCAGGCTCTGGGCAGCACTTGCCTCAAGCAGTTCCCACAAGCAGCGGCATGTCCCCCCTCCGGCTCCTACATGGAGGCACAGCCAGGCAGCTCTGCACGCTGCCCTATCCATAGGCACTTGGGGCAGGGGCAGCGTGCAAAGCCCCCTGGCTGCCCCGCAATGTAGGAGCCGGAGGGGGGACATGCTTCTGCTTCCGGGAGCCACACGGAGTAGAGCAAGCCCCGGACCTTGCTCCCCAACTGGCGTTCAAGGGCCGAATTAAAACATCTGAGGGCTGGATGCGGCCCCTGGGCTGTAGTTTGCCCACCCCTGTTCTATGGCCTCCTGAGTCAGCAAAGACATTTAGAGATCTGCTTTCACTCCAAACTCTCAGGGAGGTCTCTGGCCCCAGTTGCTCCCATTTGAACTGTATAATTATAGAGCTTCTCACCACTGGAGTGGAAATAATCTTGAAGTGTCCCAATATCTATCTTTACATTTCAGACCTATTCTAAAGCCCACTGAAGTCAATGGAAAGGTTCCCATTTGCTTCAATGGGCGGGGGGGGAGGGGAGGAGGGGAGGTTCAATCTGACTCAGATAAAGAAAAGGGTGGAGGGGGAGAAGAGAGGAAATCGATTGCATATTGAAATAAAAGTCATAACTCTAACTTGTTATTAAACAATACACAATGAAACAGCCAAGTTTGAAATTGAAATGTTATTTAATCCCAGCATAGAAAAGTCAGGTACAGTGTGTATATATAGATACATACACACACACACTTTTATGTAACCAGACATTCAAATCAATGTATTTATTTAGAATCATAGAATATCAGGGTTGGAAGGGACCTCAGGAGGTCACCTAGTCCAACCCCCTGCTCAAAGGGGGACCAATCCCCAGACAGATTTTTGCCCTGATCCCTAAGTGGCCTCTCAAGGGTTTAGCAGGCCAATGCTCAAGCCACTGATCTATCCCTCCCTAGATTGAACAATCTAGTCTCCAAAATAGCATGCATCTCTCTCTGGAGTACTGTAAATACATGTAACAGTGTATGCATTTGCTTAAAATGCAGTGGAAAATCTTGCAGACATAATTTTCAAACCTGTAATGATTCTCGGGCAGTACTGCAGAATGGAAATTAGGAGCCCAAATATTTTTGAGGATTTAGGCCCAGTGCCCCCTGTGGAGTGCTCAGCACCCTCAATTCCCTCAAATTAAGTGGGATTTGAGGGCACTCAGCACCTTGCAGGATGAGCCCCTCTCAAACCTCTTCTTTTTTAAAGTTCTAAACCATCATTTTTAGAACATATCGATTGCACACTTTTCACAAAGGATTACATTCATGAAAAGGTTGTTTTAAAATTAAGCCATTTTTGAGTTAGCCAAGTTCCAGATTATCTGGAAAACCTCAATGCCTTGAAAAGAATTGTGAATCACAACTTTGTTGCAAGGAGCACCAGGGCTGTGCCCCTACACCAATCCCCACACATGCTTTTATTTCTTATTTTTAAGATGGCTTATTTTGCTTGGCTTGGCGACATGAACTCCTCTTGGATGAATTTATTTTTGTGCCCATGCTCTTCCTTTTCTTGCCTCATCACCACCAGACGATGCAACACTGTATCACAACATAATGCTGATACCTGAAGTGACAACAATCTAACCCAGTGAGCTTTTATCTGTTTTTACCACTGGTGGCAAAGATAAGTTTTTAATTAGGTTTTGTCCAGTTAGCCCTGCAGAGCCAATCGCTAGGGAGGAAAAGTGGGAGACAGCATGGCATAGCAGATTGGAATCTCAGGACAGTGCCGAAGACCTGAGCCCTAGTGCTAGTTGTGCTGGGTGACGATGGGTATGTCACTTCCCTTCCCTGTGCCACAATCTCCCCATCTTATAGATGAGGATAATTATACTAACTTCCTTTGTAAAGCCCTCTGAGTTCTAAAATCTAAGTTCTATCTCTCTGTTAACAATTGTGGCATGAGCCGGAAAAGAATAGATGCAGAATATTTATTACTGGTGACATGTTACAGAAAAAGAAAAGCTTGACTAGTTAGTAGGGTTGGCAGTTAATTAAAATAATCTTTACTTATAAATTGGGCAAGTCTGATATGAAATTCAATGAGAGACACATGATGCCATTTTGACAGTCATTTTTCAGACTATGGGTCGTATCTTCAGCTAGCATAGATCAACGTCGCTGCGCTGAGTTCACGGCACATTCTATAAATCACTATAGGAAAACCTCTTAAGTAGGCCCAGTCCTGTAGTCTTCACAGAAACAGAGTTCCTGTTGAAAGGATTCTACAATCAAGCATGAAAATAGTATTTCAGGGGAGAGGTTTTGATTTTTTAGAAACTTCAAGATACAGAATGCACACCTTCAAGAAATTACTAGACAGATAAGCTCAGTCATTTTAAGGCATTGATTACTTACAGGCACATTCTTGACGTTTCAGCCATCACACACCCTTGAGAAAGACCTGATGGCCAAAATGCTGGGAATGTACCTGTAAATATTAAAAGGCTTAAAATTACTGAGCTTATCTCTTCACCTTTTTTGGAAGGTGTGCTTAGTCTATGTTGAAAAATTCACAATATTGCAATGGATCACTGCAATAATGTACACTGAGGATGTCTTAATGCTACAAGAAAGGAAGTATTTAAACTTGCCACAACAGTCTCACATGACTATTTCTTCTATGATAATCACTGATTTGTCTTTTACAAGTTTGTTGCATTAGGATCTATTTAAAAAGAAAAGTGGTGACTAATGAATACTGAAAAAATTCCCATATGGTGTTGGCAAAGCTTACCTGATAGAAAACCAGAAACTGGAGCAGCATGTGAGATGTTTACGTAACTTGTTGAATGAAAAAGGGTTTATTCTTCTCTTTCTGCAGGCTTATTATCTAGTGATCTTGTGCTCTACTGGTTAGCATTACCTTAAAAAAACGGAACTGTTGAAGATTATAGATAAATGCTTTTGAAAACCAGGGCCCTAATCCATCAACACATTTATGCATATGCCTAACTTTAAGCATTGAGTAGTTCCATTGTAATCAATGGGACTATTTATATGCTTAAAAGTTAAGGACATGTTGATTCAGCATGTTTAAAGCACCAATTAAAAGGAGGCAGTTACATAATTTCTAAAACATATGTTTGCATCAAATGTTATTGTATGATACCACCATTATTTATATTTAATGCAGTTAAATAGTTATAGTGAAGAAAACTACGTTTTTCACAATTATAACCTTTATCTGCTGAAAGCCTTGTGATCCTTCTGGAGAAAAGGCACCATACAAGTGTAATATTACACACTTCTTATTGCACTTTGAAATCAGCCATCACTGTAAATATTATCCTAGCTCTCAGTGCACCAGTGTGATGTTGATGCAGCAAGTAGCCTCCTTTGGCCTCTTGATGTGAGCTCCACTGAAGGACACATACAGGCAAGTACTTCTATAGTACTGCAGGTTTTTTTGTGAGGCAAAAGCAGTGACAGTTAACAAGTAGGGAGTTCAATTCCCTTCAGGATCAATAATAAAAAAAAACACAACCCACTACTTAAAGTTACTGTTCAAACATGAGTCTATTTATAATTTAGCAGTGTTTGGAGATAGTCACCACCACCCCTCAATCCCCAAGAACAGTGCTCTTGCTAGAGGAGGTGGAGCAATATTGGTGTGAGGATTCCACCACCACAAGAGCGGTGCAACCTGTAGAGGTGTTCAGAGCAATATGAGGTGACAATGAAGGATTCTTCCAGTAATAAAGCTGATGCCTAACCCTGCAGCCTTTACTCATGTGAGCAATTTTTACTCACAGCTGGTGAAATTCACCCCTGTGCAGAACACTAGATTTTCAAATGTGCCAAGGGATTAGGATCACACATGCTATTGATTTCCAATGGAATGTAAGCTCCTAATTACCTTCAGTGCTTTTGAAAGGCTGTTCCTGAAGGTGTCAATGATGCATAGGCCTGCACTGACTCTTTGCATAAGGCTGAATTTCACCATTAAGTGGATCCATTGACTTAAATTGTAGGGACAAATGGGGACAGGAGCAAAGAACTCTATCACCATAATTCTAGTGCTGAGAGGCAGGTCCCTAGTAATCATTGTAAATAGAGGCAGGTGGCTTTTATTCCCCAGAAGTGCTAATTTAGCATAATTAAGAGCCTAACAAATTTTAGTTTTAAAATGCAATAGTGTTTAAATTACAAACAAAGCTTCTAAAAAGCTATAAAGTCCCCTATGCTTTTATTTTGTGAATATAAAAGTGACACATTTTAAATCTGAAATGCACAAAAGGCTTCAGGGACTCAGATGCTGAGCCTGATACAAGCTTTTGTGGGCAAGGAACCCTCCTGATAACATGACAGTCATTGTCAGTGCATTATAATTGTTGCCTTTGAAATGGTCTTGCAGTGCTTCTGCAATTCCAATACCCAGCCATTTATTTCATTACTACATCTAAAAACAAAGAGGGTCAATCCCGCTTCTGTTGAAATCACTGGTGGTTTTGCCAAGAAACATAGGAGCAGTAGGATCAGGCCCAAAGATGCCAATATACTACTTCAATTGTACCTAGAAAAATCTAAACCTTTCAACTACATGAGGTGGTGGTTAGGGTGACCAGACAGCAAGTGTGACAAATCGGGACAGGGGGTGTGGGGTGTAATAGGAGCCTATATAAGAAAAATACCCCAAAATTGGGACTGTCCCTATAAAATTGGGACATCTGGTCACCCTAGTGGTGATGTTCAGATTCCATCCATATATTTTAGAGCCCCTGAATATTCCATTAAAGTGGGCCTCTGATTGCCTCTTACCAGCTCTTACCATGGAAAGACTTGCAGGCTCATAAGCACAGAAGAAAGTGGTGAAAGTAACTGAAAGTCCTGAAAGTAGCAGTGATTCTTGAACAACTATCTATTCTTTTCCTCTGCTTGGGTGTGCTACATTATTTGGAATGCCACCTATTATCTAAATTGAAACCAGTTATCTGCATGAAGTAACATTTGGCTTCATTATATTCAGTTATACTGTGTAGTTTATGATACAACACATGCAATTACATTGCAAAATGGGAGGTTTTGTAAAATAAGAGGAGAGAAAGCTAGAACCAACATGCCACAAGCCATTCACACTTTTGGGATAAGGACATTCCATAAGGAGTTGAAAAGCAACAGAGCACCATTTATCTAAGATTGCAATGTAAATTAATTTAAAATACAGTTACTTTAGCTAAGGAAAAGGGGATACTTTAGCCTGTGTGATGACTTAAATCCTGAATTTCACCATCCTAAAAAAAAAAAAATCAAAGGACCTAATCTGTTGGAGTTATGCTAATTTAAACCAGGAGAGAATCCATTTCAAGTGATTCCTTAGTCTCATTGTTCCACATTCATAAGTTCAATTGATCTTAATAGGAATTATTCATAGGTATTAACAAAAGGACATCAAAGGCCTTAATTCTGATCTCATGCCAGTTTTAAAACTAACTATTGACTTCAGAGTTACTTGTAATTGACACCAACCTTAAGTGCAATCAGAATCAGACTCCAAATATTTAACTATTGTGTAATCTCACAGAACATTGTGTGGTTACTATTCCTCTGTGCTAGGTCAAAAAAAAAAATTTGAAAATGCGGGTAGGTAAGGGCCTGATCCAAAGTCCATCTAAGTAAGTTAAAAAAAGATGGAGTTTGGATCAGGCCCTAAAGATGTCACACATTTTAGATATCCATATTGGTTATCCACCTCGGACAATCCTACTGTTAAACTTCAGAATAGCGTTACTTTGAGAGTGATGCTTTGCACAACTCTGAAGGCAGCGGATTTACAACAGGGAAATGGATTTATGGTCTACATTTTACAAAGATACAGTGAGAAAAGGAAGGGGTGAGGGAAAGTTTGTTTTTGTTTTCTCTCTTTTTTGGGGGGGGGGGGAAGACAGGGTGGCTTCAGGCACCTACTTAAAACCTCCAATTACATTTTTTAAATAGTGGAGCTAGTTAGGCCTGTATGGCCCCAAAACCTTGGCAAGCCTGACAGGCTTGGCAGGTTTTTTCCTCTAACTGTGCCATAGAGCCTGAGGCAAATAATAGCATTCCAGACTTGCCCAGCTTCAGAACTCAACAACAAAGAGCAAATAAATATACCCACAATCAAGTTTTCAAAGCCATGGATTTGGATTTAGCCATATGAGTTCCACAAGCGTCAATAGAAGTGTGTGACTAAAACCCCATGTAAATGTAAGAGTAACTTAGCAGAGCTATGCTGTGCCAACATTCTTAAGCAGAATTCTCCCTCGAATCCAGTGGGAAATGCCACTTAAGAATTGATGGCACAACATTGTATATATTTAACAAAAACACCCAGAGTGGGATGTCTACAAGTGCTCATTGAGGCCTAACTCTCAAATTGACTGATGGGAGCAAGGTTAGGTCAATGCTTTTTGAAAATGCCACCCTAAGTGTAACTCTTGCTGCCTTTGAGCTCATTGACATAAAGCTACTGCTTCTCCTGGGGGTGGCCGGGTTACAGTGAAACTCCCCATTCTCAAAAGCTGTCTGCACTTCATCTGATTATCCAGCCATGTTGAGTTCTACTTAACATCTGATGATGATGTCATACAACATGGCTGGCTCCCCAAAACAGCATTGGAAAGATTGTAAGGTTGTAAATTGAGGACCAGGCTAAAAGAGCATTTTTTCTTTCAGCAGTACCAAAGTGCAAGCAATAAGGGCAACCGTATGTTTTACATAAACCAAGATCCCTTCAAGGGATCCACTTGAAAACAATCAAGGAGGCTAATTTTGAATTGCTTAATTGACTACGTGCTCATATGATTTAGCTTATTGGTTATGGCATATTTCCATGGTTACAGGCACATAAATGACTTTAGTGGATCTTATCAATAGGCTTAATTTTCCACTGTTCACAACAAAAAGATTTGTTTGCTATTTTATTAATTTTCATTCCCCTATTTATGTTCTAGCTCTCTGCTTACTAAAAGTATAGTGATGAGGAAACTGCTAGTGACTGTACTCTTACTTTCAGATCATACCTGTTTGAAAGCAAACAACTGAAACAGAAATTGAGGTCTAAGTTTAGCTGTTGATTTATACTAGAAACTCTACTTTTACAAAGTACATTGAAAAGGGAGATTTCTGCCCGCATAATATTCCTGCCTTGTCATTTAAAGAAACAAGAAAATGTCACAGGGTCAGTTTCACAAACTGGATTATCCATTTTTAATTATGCAAGGGGATTTGCATTTCTTCTCTAGTACAATGTTACATATTTTAAGATCACTTGTAACATTGAAGTTAATGGTACTCAGCACCTGGCAGCATCAGGCCCTAACTGACATATCTTCATGGATAAATTTGTGTTACATTGGAACTAACTTTGGGCTCAGTTCTGCAGGGTTGTTTGGCACCTTCAGCTCATATTAAATTCATTGTTGACTTAGACAAGGGGTGGGCAAACTACATCCCAGGGGCCACATCCAGCCCTCCAGATGTTTTAATCCGCCCTTCGAACTCCCACTGGGGAGCAGAGTCTGGAGCTTGCCCCACTCTGGCACTCCAGCCAGGGAGTGGGATCAGGGGCTTGCCCTTCTCTGCATGGCTCCTGGAAGCAGCAGCATGTGCCACCTCCAGCTCCTATGTGGAGGGGCAGCCAGGGGGCTTCGCAAGCACCTGCGGACAGGGCAGTGTGCAAAGCCGCCTGGCTGCACCTCCATGTAGGAGCCGGAGAGGGAACATGCGGCTGCTTCTGGGAGCTGCTTGAGGTAAGCACCACCCAGAGCCTTCACCCCTGATCCCCTCCCATGCCCCAACCCCCTGCTCCAGCTCTGATCCCCCTCCCACCCTCCAAACCCCTCGGTCCCAGCCCAGAGCACCCTCCTGCATCCCCAACCCCTCATCCCCAGCACCACCCCAGAGCCTGCACCTCCAGCTGGAGCCCTCACACACACACCCCCCCCACACCCCAACACCTTGCCCCAGCCCAGAGCCCCCTCCCACACCCTGAACACCTCATTTCTGGCCCCACTGCAGAGCCTGCACCCCCAATTTTGTGAGCATTCATGGCCCATCATACAATTTCCATACCCAGATGTGGCCCTCGGGCCAAAGTTTGCCCACCCCTGACTTAGAACCTTATTTTATGACTGATTTTCAAAGCCACTGAGGGGATATGAATGCCATTTCAATAGAAACTGGGCATCAAAATCCTTTAATAGCTTTGAAAAAATCTCAGCCACAAAGTCAACAGCATATTTAAGAATACATTGATTGTCGAGAGCAGTGGAGGAAACAAGTACCAAACATTTTTCCTGTTCATGGCTTGCTCAGGGTCACATAAGTATTTATTTTACTTTCTTCTATATTACTAGGCATCCTAGTACAGAAGATGAATTTGATTTACCTAGTATCTTGAATGATTTTTATAAAATCCATCATCAAAAATAGGCAAGTCCCACATTTAGGTGAAGCAATCTGATCACAGGAATCAATAGAAGATTCATTAGATTTATTTTTCCCTGAAAGCTAGGGTTGGCAGAAACTCTCCCCTGCAGCCCTGAGAACACTACCCTTTCACTGAAACCTCAGTAGGGTCTTTTGTTCCCATTCCTCTTCAATCACACCAAAACCCAAGACCTCCAGCACATATGTGGTCACGTCCTACTTCTCTTCTTATGACAGTGCCGTTAACTAGCATCTCTCTTGTGCTGCAGCAGCCTTCAGAAGACATGTTGTCTTTCCACTGAATCCTCCATCTGTCCTCCAGCTCTGCCCCAGCCAGTGTAGCTTCCCTATGTCTGGGCCAGGCTCCCCCAGCTCCGCAGGTCACAGGTATTGCAGAGGAAGGACCAAAGCAGGCAGAAGCTCATCCACTGCAGGTTGGCACCACAGCTACAGCTCCTGCTTGCCCAGCAAATGGGCATAACTGCCCCTGCTGGCTAGAGACTGGAAATGAAGCTTCGTACTGCCCAGTCAGCCTGGTAACCAGCTCATTGCACCCAGCCAGGGAAAGTGAGCCACGCTGCTTAGCACTGTTGCATTGAACAGCCTCAGCCTCCTCTCTTACCTTCAGAGAGAGCCAAGATTTGAGGGGTAGATGGATATGTGGGGGAGGCCCTGTTCTCTGGATTTTTCTTGCATTAAGTCCAGGGTTGCAAACTTTTACAATTTCATCACAAATCCTGTGCTAGTTGCGGTTTTCCTTAAAACCCCAGCTCCTGAGGCCATGTAATTCTGAAAATCTTACCTTTAATTTGTCAAAGAAAGTAAGTTTCTAGTCCTAATAGTTGCAAAGAAAAGCTAGAAAAAAAAAAAGAATCTTACAAACCCCCAAAAAAAAAGGCAAAGAAAGAACTCAAAGTGTTAAGTTTAAGCATGGTTTCTGAGTGCATAGGTTAACAATACTGTAAATCTTAAAGGGTAACTTTTTTTAAAAGAGGAAAGACATGCGGCCTGAGTCTGATCTCACTTACACAAGTAAGAACCAGAAGTAATGCCGTATTAAGTCAATAAAGTTACAGTAGTCATCACCTACTCTTGCAATTTTATTGAGAGAATCACAATTTTGGATGCATTTCTTTTAAGTCCCAGCTCCTAGAATCAAGATTATATGAGAATCCCAGCTTTCATTTTTAAAAAGTTAAATGAAGTTTTAGCCTTCATAGTTGTGAAGGATACCTTGAAAGTGTGACCTGAGTGCTCCCTAAGGGCTCAGAAACCAGCAGGCACATAAAACCCCACAAAGTTTATTTTATTTTAAAAATTGCATCTTTTTGAATGCTTGCAATTGGCAATACCAGCACCGGATCAGAATCAGGTGAGGTTTCTCCTTTTGGGGGTGGGGGGTGGGGGGGCGAGGAATCTCTATACTAGTGTGGAAAACTGACTCACCACCAGGCATGACCCAGCTGCTCTTTCATCTTTATTACCCTCTACCAGAAGTTGCTCTGGTCCTGTGGTAATCTGCGTTTTCTCATAAATCAGCTCTCTTGCTAGGTCGTTTTAGTTCCACTTCTTCTAGGTGGACAGTCCAGCACAAAATACAGTGTTTTTACTTCTGATCCTTAGCCCTGTGGTCATTACAGCCATGTCTCAGGGTTTTAAGTTATCCTTCCATCAGGGAGCATCACACCACCCTCCCAGTGGCTGGCAACGGAACCCAGGCTCACCCTTTGTATTGGGATCCCATTCCAACCCTGTAATGAGCAGACAAGATCTGTCTCTTCTAACCCTTCCTAGACTTTTTATAAGCTTAGCCAGCCTATCCTACCTGTAAGTTCACCCTTCTTTCAGGGCCAGGACTTGTCTGGCTCCCCTTGGAATCCAACAACAAACCCCAAAGCACAAGTACAAACTTAAACCAATTTCTACCTTCCTCAGGCTTTGCCTTTCATGACTTATGTTCCCTTTGCTCTGTTGAATTGAGGAACCAGGTGTCTTAGGCCCACATTAAGCCTTTCGCCACCTGTGTGGGGTAGACACCCTATCACAGCTTATATGGTACACAATTAAGCAAAGAGACAGAGATCCACAAAGGTACTTAGGTGTCTAAATCTGTGATCTACAAAACTCCCAATCAGCTGCTACTTAACCCTGTAGGCACCTAGACTCATTTGGCACCTACATTTTCAGGATGAAAGTTCCCTAGGCACCTAGGTTTCTGCCAATGGCTATTTAATTATTTAGCCAAAGTTGCACAGCTTCAATAGGAAAGACTTAAAGCCCCCTACCCAATCCCATAGCTCAATGGTGAGAGCACTCTCCTGAAGGGTGGTAGATACCCATTCAACTCTTTTCTCCTTATCAAAAATAGTGAGAAACTAAAACCAGGTCTCCCACATCCCAGGTCAGTGCTCTAATCACTAGGCTAAAAGTTATAAGGTCATCATTGCAACATTCTGTTCAGGGCACCCAGAACTGAAAGCCACTGTATTATCCCTCTGCCTCAGCAAGTGAGAGGTTTGCTGCTGGTAAACTATGTGTCAACTCCCTGACATTCCAGTCTGTCCACCTTGCCAGCAAACTCCTCGAGAGTCTGCCAGTCTAACCCTTGCCGGTAACAATCAGTGAACCCCAGTTCCCCAGAGCCATCTCCCTGCAGCTTCCAGTCCCTCTGAATGGACTAGGGTGGCCAAATGTCCTGATTTTATAGGGACAGTCCCAATATTTGGTGCTTTATCTTATATTGACACCTATTACCCCCCACCCCACCCCCAATTTTTCACATTTGATGTCTGGTCACCCTACTGGACACTCACAGAAATTATTATATTCACTGCCTCCAAAGAGATAGAGCACACACCAACCTGTTAGCTTAGCTGAAGACATTAAAAAAGGGAAGGAGGAGGATCCAGTGAACTACAGGCCAGTCAGCCTCACCTCAGTCCCTGGAAAGATCATGGAACAGGTCCTCAAGGAATCAATTCTGAAGCACTTAGAGGAGAGGAAAGTGATCAGGAACAGTCAGCATGGATTCACCAAGTGCAAGTCATGCCTGACTAACCTAATTGACTTCTATGACGAGATAACTGGCTCTATGGATGAGGGAAAAGCAGTGGATGTGTTATTCCTTGACTTTAGTAAAGCTTTTGATACGGTCTCCCACAATATTGTTGCCAGCAAGTTAAAGAAGTATGGGCTGGATGAATGGACTATAAGGTGGATAGAAAGCTGGCTAGATCGTTGGGCTCAATGGGTAGTGATCAATGGCTCCATGTCTAGTTGGCAGCCGTATCAAGTGGAGTGCCCCAAGGGTCGGTCCTGGGGCCAGTTTTGTTCAATATCTTCATTAATGATCTGGAGGATGGCGTGGACTGCACCCTCAGCAAGTTTGCAGATGACACTAAACTGGGAGGAGCGGTTGATATGCTGGAGGGTAGGGATAGGATACAGAGGCACCTAGACAATTTAGAGGATTGGGCCAAAAGAAACCTGATGAGGTTCAACAAGGACAAGTGCAGAGTCCTGCACTTAGGAAGGAAGAATCCCATGCACTGCTACAGATTAGGGACCGAATGGCTAGGCCGCAGTTCTGCAGAAAAGGATCTAGGGGTTACAGTGGACGAGAAGCTGGATATGAGTCAACAGTGTGCCCTTGTTGCCAAGAAGGCTAATGGCATTTTGGGCTATATAAGATGGGGCATTGCCAGCAGATCGTGGGACGTGATCGTTCCCCTCTATTCGACATTGGTGAGGCCTCATCTGGAGTACTGTGTCCAGTTTTGGGCCCCACACTACAAGAAGAATGTGGAAAAATTGGAAAGAGTCCCGCAGAGGGCAACAAAAATGATTAGGGGGGTGTAGCATATGACTTATGAGGAGAGGTTGAGGGAACTGGGATTGAACTGCAGAAGAGAAAGAATGAGGGGGGATTTGATAGCTGCTTTCAACTACCTGAAAGAGGGTTCTAAAGAGGATGGATCTAGACTGTTCTCAGTGGTACCAGATGACAGAACAAGGAGTAATTGTCTCAAGTTGCAGTGGGGGAGGTTTAGGTTGGATATTAGGAAACACTTTTTCACTAGGAGGGTGGTGAAGCACTGGAATGGGTTACCTAGGGAGGTGGTGGAATCTCCTTCCTTAGAGGTTTTTAAGGTCAGGCTTGACAAAGCCCTGGCTGGGATGATTTAGTTGGGGATTGGTCCTGCTTTGAGCAGGTGGTTGGACTAGATGACCTCCCGAGGTCCCTTCCAACCCTGATATTCTATGATTCTATGAAGACTCACACTTTAATATAACAGTACCGAAACAGGTTATAGTAAAACTAAGAATAAGTTTATTAACAAAAGAACAGAGATTTAAGTAGTACTAAGCAAGAGAAAAAGAGAAGGTATAGTTACAAACAAAACAAAACACCCTTCCTAGTGCCTCAAACTTAATTTTAGCAAGTTACAATCTTTGCCTAAGCACTTTTCTCACTTACATCAAGTTACAGGCATCTTTAGCCTTCCTGATCAGGTATCCAACTTTCACAGGCTCAGAGGATGCTGTCCCCATGTCCCCTAAATGATGGATAGTTAAAATGTCTTTATGCTCCCCTTATATTACCCAAAGTCCATTGTCTCTGCCTCAAGAGCTGGGAATGCATCCTGGGGTGCAGACTCTACCCCCAGGTATGTCTACTAAATTGTCTCCTTTGCTGGTCATTAGTTTGATGGCTTTGTTTACCCTGTATGTAAATGTACTTTCATTGTCCTCTGTCAGTAATCAAGCCAGTCAATCACATAAATTCACATTCATTTGCTTAGGGCTCCACCTCGCAAACACATTTTAAGAACATATTTCCAGCACACACACAAAACTGTTTGTACATGGCCCATATGTACATCACACAATTATTTTCAGGACTAGCATGTCACCAGTTTACCTATGATACCTTACATGACACCTTAGATACCCCCAAATCACTGCTGCCATAATATGTAATGAGTGTGCCTGCCCTGATATGAGTTACAGTATGGTGGGCCCTCTGCCATCTGGCATTGATAGGGTTCCCAGAGTCACAATCACCATCTCCTTCTCCTCCTCCAACTGTTTTGCATTGAGCGAGGCTGGTGCCTAACTCATTCTCACAAGACATGACTTAGGTGCCTAAGGCACCTGACTCCAGGAGATGGGTTCCCGGCTGTTGTTTATA
The DNA here is from genome assembly GCF_013100865.1 of Trachemys scripta elegans. Lineage (NCBI taxonomy): Eukaryota > Metazoa > Chordata > Testudines > Emydidae > Trachemys > Trachemys scripta. The sequence goes on from NC_048300.1 coordinate 33,899,041, forward strand.
AACAGAGATGGGCACCTATCTCCAAGGGAGAGGCAGGGCTTAGGATACACCCATGTCATCAGCATCTCCCATTGGCTAGTTTAACCAAGAAATCGCCCAGTGCACTGTCTTTTGTGTGTTTCATTCTGAGGTACCTATCTCTCTCCATTCACTGCATAGAAACCCTAGATGACTAACTCAGGCTTTGTGGAGCCCCAAGATTTTAAAATGATTATCTACGTGTCTGAAAGCCTAAGTCCCTTTGTGGATCTGGGCCACAGTCTTGTCCATAACCCTTCATAAGATCAGACAGTCTTAGCGGTGATTGAGGACAGGATTCATGGAATTTCTGGGGCTATCACTCCTGAAGATACATATTACAATGCAGGACAGGTTTAATAGTATTTGGCAAATTGGTAATTTAATGAATTTCCCCATTTTTAGGTGAATGATTTATCCTATGAACTCAGTATTCAATAAGCACTAGAACACTGTGAGAGCTGCCATATTGCAAATAACAAAATTACTACAATGAATCACAAGGCAAACTGCTTAAGAAGTAAATGCCCTAGTCATAAGATCGGTTGGTGTTCTGAGAATGTAAGTGGTATTTATATGTGCACAATGAATGTGGAATTACTGTGTGATATTTTTGTGTGTGTGCGCAAATTTTAGAGTGTGCAGTTTTTTATATTTGATTTTGAATATTAAGGCCCCATATACTGTCATCTTTCCATGCATGGAACTCTGAGAAGTCATTAATTCCTCACATGGATGATTGATTAATTAATATTGGTAAAGCCCTTGGAGCTTCTCAGATTACAGGCCAAATGCAACTGAAAAATAATGTATAATTCAATAGTGGTAATGGATAATACATTGTTATAATTTTTTATCATCATTACCACCAAAAGGAAATTGTGCATAAAATGGATGTCAAGAAGGATAGTTCCCTGAATTTTGACTGATTTGTGCAATTATGACAGTCTAAAGTTAAAATAATTTTGTCCATTTGGGAAGAAGCCCTGAAATGGGTTCCAGCACTTTAACCTAATGTCTTGTTCCCTCTTGCTTAAGATATAATATTGAAAAACCAAAGTTTTCAGGGAAAGCATTCTTTGCTGATGGAATAATACACCTAAACCTGATATGAGTACTGCTGAAGTTCTCATATTGTCTCAAAGGGAAACTATTCCAGTTATTGAGACCTCAAACCTATTTTCAGATTTGCTTCATCACAAAACCACTGGATTATGGTGTTATTGTTGCAACTGACGCCTCCATTACTAGCAATTGTATTGGGTAGCAGCCAGTCATGATATAAATATAATGGTCCAAATTCTGTTTTCAGTTACACCAGTACAACTACAAAGGAATTTTTTAAACAAAATCTACATTGTCAGACTAAACTAAGTTCAGCAAATTTTGCAAAAGAACAAAAATAGGCTTCATAAATGACTTAAGATTCACACTCCACCTGGAACTTCCTCCCAAGAAGGAGGAAGCTGCTACAGTTGTGCTGAGAGAGTCCAGTGGAGGGGGAATTTTTAGCATTGCTACATTTAAATCTAGACTGCTTGCCAAGTTCTCCAACTGGATGGTATGAGAGGGCTCTTGATCAGTAAAAGAAGGGGAATGTGATTATTAGTAATAAGATGAGTTAACTATCCATTAATTGGCTTTTTCCTAAAAGGAGTGTTCTGATCATAAGAATTTTTGTAAATGCTCTCTAGATAGTAAAAAAATTATCAGAAATAGGAGTTTAAATGGCCTTCTGTGAAATAGCTGTGTTATCTCTTGTTTACAGTACATTCTGATACTGTCTTCTTAGCACTGAAACAGACGGACATCTGAATAGGTGTTACTCAGAGTTTGCTGAGACGATAGATTATTAAGCATTTCCCCTTCCTACATTCTGTATTAAAGTTTTCTTTATAAACATTTATTGCCTTCATCAAGGGTGTCCTCCCATCTAGGATGACAGATACAAATTATATTTATATTGAAATGCTTGTGCCTATATATGATTTTAACCAATTAATAGTTCTGACATGAAGAAACTGTGGGTCAGATCCTCAGTAGAACTACTCCAGTTTATACCAGTTGAATCTAGATCTACGGTATTTAACATCCCCAAATCCTCAAGTTCTAAAACAGCTTTTCTTCATGGTTCTCTTTAACCCTGCATGTTTTCCTGTATAGAGAATTTTTATGTTAAATACCTTCAAAATTATAACTCCTATGGAAGCTGCTGCACTATAAGTATCTTTTGATATTATTTAGACTTGCTCTAACTTATTATAATTAGGGCCCAATCTTGTAAATCCTTACTCATGCATCTAAGTAGTACTTCTATGAATAACAGTTTGCAGGACTGCAACTTTGTTAAGTAGTCTTATCAGGCCTGACACAATCCCACTGAAATCAGTGGAAAACTCCCTTTGCCTTTGATGGAAGTTGGATGAGACTCATTTATACTGTATGGTGGAGGTATTAATTCCATAGCTCCAGCAGTGTTTGAACCTTGTATCCCTTATCAGCCTGCAGACCCTTACACAATGGTTTTTGATCACCCCAAGGAATATTGACAGAGACTTAGATGCATTAACTTGTAATGCCTGTCCTCTAAATCTTTTAAGCAATCTTGTAAATTCAGAGGCTCCATCTGAGAGCAAAGGCATAGTGACTTAAACCTTTGAACCTGTACATTGCCAGTGTGAGTGGTAATAATTAGATGAGGTGCATGGTGTCTGATGTACAGAGCCACATTTTCAAGAATATAGCCTCCTTTTTTTGTGGGCATTATTCATTTGTGCCTTCTAAAAGGAAGACTTAGCCTCAGCCCTTTAAACGTGTATTCCATAACATGTCACTGATTATACACGCTTGGTCAAATCCTCAGCTGCTCAAACTTAATGTACCTTCATTGAAGTCAATGGAACTTAGTCATTTTACACCAGCTCACTGTCTGTACTTTGAAAAAAAAATCTTGTTTTGTATAAATATTCACAGATAAATAAGTGAAATTGCAATACCCAGCACCCCAAACAAACTAACCCTTTCCCCCTCCACCTTTTCTGAATTAACATGTAGTTAAATAAAATCTGTATTTTTAACTTTTTAAAATTAAAAAGAATTGTACTCTGGTGTTGGTTACATTCAAAAAGACACCACTGAGTTCAATGGAAACTGTCAAGCAATTAAAAAAATAATTGTGATTAATCTGCAATTAAAAAATTAATTGCAATTAATTGCACTGTTAAACAATAATAGAATACCATTTATTTAAATATTTTTGGATGTTTTCTACATTTTCAAATATATTGATTTCAATTACAACACAGAATACAAAGTGTACAGTGCTCACTTTATATTTATACTTTATTACAAATATTTGCACTGTAAAAAAAGTTGAACTTACAAATGTAGAATTATGTAAAAAAAATCCTGCATTCAAAAATATACCAATGTAAAATTTTAGAGCCTGCAAGTCCACTCAGTCCTACTTCTTGTTCAGCCAATCGCTAAGACAAACAAGTTTGTTTACATTTTGCAGGAGATAATGCTGCCCGCTTCTTGTTTACAATGTCACCTGAAAGTGAGAACAGGCGTTCTCGTGGCACTGTTGTAGCCGGCGTCGCAAGATATTTACGTGCCAGATGCGCTAAAGATTCATATGTCCCTTCATGCTTCAACCACCATTCCAGGGGACATGCGTCCATGTTGACGATGGGTTCTGCTTGATAACGTTCCAAAGCAGTGCAGACCGACACATGTTCATTTTCATTATCTGAGTCAGATGCCACCAGCAGAAGATTGATTTTCATTTTTGGTGGTTCGGGTTCTGTAGTTTCCACATTGGAGTGTTGCTCTTTTAAGACTTCTGAAAGCATGCTCCACACCTCGTCCCTCTCAGATTTTGGAAGGCACTTCAGATTCTTAAACCTTGGGTCAAGTGCTGTAGCTAACTTTAGAAATCTCATATTGGTACCTTTCGTTTTGTCAAATCTGCAGTGAAAGTGTTCTTAAAATGAACAACATGTGCTGGGTCTGCTATAACATATATGGCAGAATGTGGGTAAAACAGAACAGGGGACATACAATTCTCCCCCAAGGAGTTCAATCACAAATTTAATTAACACATTATTTTTTTAACGAGCATCATCAGCATGGAAGCATGTCCCCTGGCATGGTGGCCGAAGCATGAAGGGGCATATGAATGTTTAGCATATCTGGCATGTAAATACCTTGCAATTCTGGCTACAAAAGTGCCATGCAAATGTAAATATCTATATTTGTAAGTTGCACTTTTATAACAAAGAGATTGCACTTCAGTACTTGTATGAGGTGAATTGAAAAAATACTATTTCTTTTGTTTACAAATATTTGCATTGTAAAAATGATAATCAAAAATAATATACACTGATTTCAATTACACAAAATACAATACACCTCTACCTCGATATAACGTGACCTGATATAACACGAATTCGGATATAACGCGGTAAAGCAGTGCTCGGGGGGGGGGGCCGGGCCTGCGCACTCCGGTGGATCAAAGCAAGTTCAATATAACACGGTTTCACCTATAACGCGGTAAGATTTTTTGGCTCCTGAGGACAGCATTATATCGAGGTAGAGGTGTATATATGAAAATGTAGAAAAACATCCAAAATATTTAATAAATTTCAATTGGTGTTCTATTGTTCAACAGTGCGATTAATTGTGATTAATTTTTCTGAGTTAATCACATGCGTTAACTGCAATTAATCAACAGCCCTAATGGAAATCCTACATGCACACAAGAAGCCAGAATATTTAAACTCTGTTTTATTTGTAGTGATGCAAATGTTTATATGGCCTGATTCACTCTCGCTAATGCAAGGAGGTATATATTCCAACTCTATGCACCAGAATGTTCCTTGCACCGTAGGCTTAGTTCTCTCTAAGGTCTCACCTTGTTAATATGGTGCATTTCATACCCAAGGGCCCTAGGGTAATTTACAGGTTATGCCATATCATCCTCTCTGATAGTTCCCAACGAGGATGCAAAAGGAGTGAAAAACCTATCCCCTTGCACTAACCTCCCACCCATGGACTCCATGTAAGTTCCTTGTGTAAATTTATTTGGGCTTCTGTGGACTTTTGTGGGCTGTGGTTAAGCAAAAAGAGAGTAGATCTAGGACAATAGCAACATTTTAGTAGAACCCCCTGATTTGATCCTGCAATCCTCCAGAAATTATAAGAAAATGATTTATGAATCATAGAATCATAGAAGATTAGTGTTGGAAGAGACCTCAGGAGGTCATCTAGTCCAACCCCCTGCTCAAAGCAGGACCAATTCCAACTAAATCATCCCAGCCAGGGCCTTGTCAAGCCAGGCCTTAAAAACCTCAAAGGATGGAGATTCCATCACCTCCCTAGGTAACCCATTCCACTGCTTCATCACCCTCCTAGTGAAATAGTTTTTCCTAATATCCAACCTAGACCTCCCACACTGCAACTTGAGACCATTACTCCTTGTTCTGTCATCTGTCACCACTGAGAACAGCCTACCTCCATCCTCTTTGGAATCCCCCTTCATGTAGTTGAAGGCTGCTATCAAATCCCCCCTCACTCTTCTCTTCTGCAGACTAAATAAGCCCAATTGCCTCAGCCTCTCCTCATATGTCATGTGTCGTTGCCCTCCGCTGGACTCTCTCCAATTTGTCCACATCCTTTCTGTAGTGGGGGGCTGAAAACTGGACGCAGTACTCCAGATGTGGCCTCACCAGTGCTGAATAGAGGGGAATAATCACTTCTTCTTCGAGTGCTGTCCCTGTGGGTGCTCCACTCCAGGTGACGGTGCGTCCCGGCGCCGTTGATCGGAGATCTAGTAGTGCCTGGTCAGGACGCACTCATTCAGCTGCTGTCTCACTGTCTTGTTAGAGTCTGCCTGAGTGCGCGCATTCCGTGCACCCCTCAGTTCCTTCTCAACTGTCCTCGGCTGAAGATGGGACTCGGGGCAGTACTGATTCTCTTCCCTGGTTTCTAAAGGAAACAATTACAAAGAACATAGAAATAGTAACATCCCAGTTATTTCCTTTCCTTTAGAATAGTTACTTAGTTTAAAAAAAAACAAAAACCTTTTTTCTTCAAGTTTGTCTCCCGCTGAGACACTTTCTCCTGGCATTCCCAGTGCAATAATGCCAGGGGCTTCAGGAGTCAAGAAATGTGCTTCCTGTCAGGACTCCATGCCAAGGTCCAATGGACACTCACATTGTGTGAAGTGCCTCGGTGAGACACATGTCCCTGCCAAGTGTGTCCATTGCACAAGTCTCAAAACCAGGGCTCGTTGTGACAGGGACCTACGGCTAAAAATGCTTCTCATGCAGAAATCCCTGCAGCCGCCTCTGAAAAGGGCAATGGCAAACCCTCTCCCTCACGCTCCCCGGCCAGGTCCAAACCAATTGGGAGCATGGCTTCACCCTCTCAGGCGAAGAGGCAGGAAGCCCAACACTTCTCCATGCAGAGACTTTCACAAGGGTAAAGGGTCTCCTGCAAGATCCTTATCCTCAGTGCTGACAGTGCCGAAGGCAGGCACCTCCGACCGTCCCACCACCTCAGCCACGGCTCCCGCGGAGCGCAGAGGCAGCGACCCGACCTCCCGTACCAGGAAGGTCTCCTCAGCACTGGTCCTCTCGGCACCAAAAATAGACCCGGTGCCTGCCGCTCAGATAGCAGCAGCGGCCCTCCCGCAGGGCGCCTACAAATGGCCCACAGCACCAGGAAAAGTCAAACAAAAGTCTGTGCACATCTCTGAGCACAGATTGTGCGCAGCAGAATCACAGCCCAGGGAGCAGCAACAACAGTTCCTCAGTCAAGACGACCTCTCAGTGGCACCTGAACCTAACTCTCCGCTCCTGGACACACAGTGCTCACTCTTTGACCAGCCGCTCTCCCCACCTGACCTGGCTACCTTTACTGACAGCGAGCCTCAGCAGCAGGTGGAGTTCTCCCCACCTACCTCTCCTCCTCCACCAGAACCTTTTGCACCTCAGGTCACAGCTCACAACCAACACACCTTCCCTACTTCACCCCCTGTAGGTGGCACCTAACTTTTCTTATCCGATGCCTTGGCCTCAGTGGTACCCTTGGCCAGCTCCTACTGTCACTCGCCCTCATGCTTCTTCCACCAGACCACACGCTCCTTTTGCGCCTCTATCTCCAGCTCCGTCTACTTCTAGAGTGCCTGAACCCCCCTCTGAAGAGGTGGGCTATGGACCATACCCTGATTCACCGACTCCTAACTCTCCATCAGCTCAAGACAGAGTCCTCATGCCTCCACCGCCACAGAATGTGGATGACTTTGAACAATTCCTGGAACTTTTCAAGAGGGTGGCACTCAGCCAAGACATCTCTTTAGAGGCAGTCCAGGAAACACAACACAGACTCCTCAAAATCCTCCAACCCTCTGCGCCCTCAAAGATTGCGCTTCCCATAAATGAAGCACTCCTAGAACCAGCTGACACTCTGTGGCAGACCCCAGCCTCTATCTTACCAACTTGCAAAAAGGCTGAACATAAATATTATGTTCCTGCTAAGGTCGTAGATTTCTTATTCTCTCATCCACAACCAAATTCTCTTGTAGTGGATGCAGCAACACACAGGACGAAACAGCTGCACTACCAGCCCACCCTGCAAGACAAGGACCTCAAACCCCTTGATCTCTTGGGACGCAAGGTTTTGTACCTCCCCCACTCTGCAGTTCAGAATTGCAAACTATTCCACCCTACTTGCAAGCTACGACTTCGATAACTACAATAAACTCTTCGATTTTACCTCCCATATCCCAGAGGACAGGAGAGCAGACTTTAAGTCAGTCCTCGTCGAGGGCCAATTGGTCTCCAGAACGGCCCTACAAGTGTCTCTAGACATGGTGGACACAGCAGCCCGCACTACTGCAACTGCAGTGGTTATGCGCAGATCTTCCTGGCTCTCTGCATCCGGTATCCCCAAAGACCTGCAGACCAAAGTGGAGGCCCTCCCCTTTGATAAAGATAAACTCTTTTCCAAGAAAACCGACAAAGTCCTTCATGAAAGACTCTAAAGCGACCCTGCGTACCTGGGTATCTACCCATCCCTTCCCAGGAGACAATGGTATCAACCTTATCAGAGGCCACGCACACAACAGTATCACCAGCCTCAGCCCAGACCATACGATATACCCAGAAATCACCCTAGACCTCCTAGGCGCAGACAAAACCAAGCTCAAACAGCTACCTCCCACCCATCGGGAAATAAACAACAATTTTGAAGCATTGGTCAAGGGTCTGCATGACCACCCCTTGGCTCCACCACCTACTTGACCATTTGGCCACCGCCTCCAGGTTTTCCACCATACCTGGCAGCAGATTACACAGAACTGTTGGGTCCTGGAAATAGTTCAGTCCAGTTACTCCATCCCTTTTATATCCTACCCTCCTACCCTTCCCCCTTCCCTGTCCCTCTTCAGGGACCCCTCTCACGAGCACCTACTTCGCGTAGAAGTGGCTCATCTTCTACAGCTAGGTGCAGTGGTACCTGTGCCAACACAACATCGAGGAAAAGGTTTCTACTCCCACTATTTTCTGACCCAGAAAAAGACCGGGGGATGAAGGCCTATACTAGATCTACGCCGACTAAACAAATTCGTAACTGCACAGAAATTCAAGATGATCACACTGGGCACAATAATACCTGTGCTGGAACAAGGGGACTGGTTCACAGCCCTCGACCTACAGGACACCTATTTTCATATATCCATTCATCCCGCCCACAGACGCTTCCTACAATTCACAATCGGACACAACCATTTCCAATACAGGGTACTCCCTTTCGGACTCTCCACAGCACCAAGAGTATTCTCCAAGACCCTAGCTGTAGTCATGGCCCACCTCCGCAGACACAGGATCCCCTACCTAGACGATTGCCTCATCAAAAGCAACTCATACAACAAGATGCTACAAGCTACCCATTTCACCATCTCTTTTTTCCACGGCTTAGGCCTGCAAATAAACATCCAAAAATCCATCCTGACACCTACACCGCAGATCGAATTCATTGGAACTCACCTGGACTCAATTTGAACCAGAGCCTCACTCCCACACAACAGATTCCTCGCTATCATACGTCTCATACGCATGCTCTCTGTTCGTCCCAGGATACAGGCAAGAATTTGCCTACAGCTCCTTGGCCATATGGCAGCCACCACCTTCGTGGTCAAGTACGCCAGGCTACACATGAGATGTCTTCAGGGCTGGCTCAACTCCAACTCCAAACCTAGCAGACACAGCCTCTGCACGCTGCTAATTCCTCCAGCGAACGTACTAGATTCCCTGCAATGGTGGACAAGACCAGAGAACCTCTGCATGGGCGTTCCCTTTCAGCAATGATCCCCGACGCTCATGCTCACCACAGATGCTTCCCTGATCGGTTGGGGAGTGCATCTGTGGGGACACACGGCACAAGGCCGCTGGTCCGTGCCAGAGATGCGTCTGCACATAAATCTCCTAGAGCTCAGAGCAGTGAGACACGCCTGCCTTCATTTTCTTCCCCTCATAAAGAACAAATCTATCCCGGTCCTAATGGACAATATAGCATGTATGTTTTACATCAACAGACAAGAGGGAGAATGATCGCACTCCCTATGCATGGAGGCCATCCGATTGTGGAATTGGTACATTCAGCACCACATACAAATTACTGCTTCGTACCTACACAGCTGTCACAACACTACTGCCGACGCACTCAGCAGACACTTCTCCACAGAACACAAATGGGAATTGCACCACGCGATACTACAACAGCTCTTCTCCCACTGGGGCACCCAGTCAATAGACTTCTTTGCTACAACCCAGTATCGCAAATGCCACCTATTTTGCTCCAGAGCAGGATTCGGGACTGCATCCCTAGGAGACATGTTCCTCATCCCGTGGAACAGCTCTCTCATGTACGCCTTTCCACTGATCCCTCTGATACACAGGGTCCTGCGCAAGATCAGAGACAACAAGGCCCAGGTCATACTTATTGCCTCGGCTTGGCCGAGACATACATGGTATCTTTACCTGCCCACATGTCCGCCCATCCTCCACGGACTCTTCCCAACAGACCAGATCTGCTTTCTCAGGACAATGGACAGATTCTTCACTCTCAGCTCCAGAAACTCCACCTGACAGCGTGGTGCCTTCATGATTCCAGGCCCACGAACTAGCCTATTCTGAGCAAGTCCGATATGTCCTCCTGCATAGTAGAAGACTCCACTCGTAAAACTTACCTGCAGAAGTGGAAGCGCTTCTCCATGTGGTGCTCAAATAAACACTTAACACCCCATACTGTGACCCTCCCTAACATACTAGACTACCTCCTGAAAGTGAAACAGGATGGACTCTTGTTCAGCGCCATCAGAATACATCTCGCGGCCCTCACCACCTTCCATGATTCGCTAGACAGCTATTCACTCTTTGCCCACCGCACTATAAAATGCTTTCTCACGGGCCTACAAAATCTCTACCCTGAGATTTATCCATCGGCAGCTGCATGGAATCTCAACCTCTTTCTTTGTTGTCTTATAAAACCCCCATTCGAGCTCTTAGCTACCTCATCTCTTCTTCACATGTCCATGAAGGTAGCTTTCTTGGTTGCTATAACATTAGCAAGGAGAGTAAGGGAAATAAGCACCCTGATGGCCTACTCTCCCTATACAACCTTTTCTAAAGACAAAGTTACCCTGCAACCACACCCAAAATTTCTCCCTAAGGTGGTGTCCACCTTCCACCTTAACCAACCAATATATTTACCTACATTCTATCCCAAACCTCATGAGACTCCGCACGAGGCGACTCTGCATACCCTTGATGACAGACAAGCTATTGCCTTCTATTTAGACAGGACTAAGTCATTTTGTAAGTTTTCGTGACTATTTGTCTCCACTACCGAGAGACAGAAGGGTGCGGCTATCTCTAAGCAATACCTTTCCAAGTGGATCTCTGACTGCATCAGATCCTGTTACCACATTCAGAATGCTCAAGCACCCAAAGGCATCAGAACTCATTTTACTTGTGCTATGTCAACATCTGTTGCCTTCCTCCATAACATACCCATTCTTGATATCTGAAAGGTGGTAACGTGGTCATCTGAACACACATTTACCAAACACTATGCTATCACTCAGGATACCACAGCAGACACCATAGTAGGCCATACAGTACTGTTTACAGTACTCACTGCCGCAACTCCAAAGTCCCACCAGCCATAGTGGCTACTGCTCCACATTCACCTGGAGTGGAGCACCCACAGGGGCAGCACTCGAAGAAGAAGAGAAAGTTACTCACCTTGCAGTAACTGAGGTTCTTCGAGATGTGTGTCCCTGTGGGTGCTCCACTCCCTGCCCTCCTCCCCTCTACTTTGGAGTACTATTCTGACTTCTCCATGGTAGAGAAGGAACTGAGGGGGGCGCGGGACGCACGCGCTCAGGCAGACTCTAACAAGACCGCCAGACAGCAGCTGAGTGCGTGCATCCCGACCAGGCACTGCTACTGAAGATCTCTGATCAACGGCGCCGTGACACACCATCACCTGGAGTGGAGCATCCACAGGGACACACATCTCGAAGAACCTCAGTTACTGCAAGGTAAGTAACTTTCTCTTCCCACGATCTGCTGGCAATGCCCCTTAGTCCTACTGAAGGCACTGGGATTACTCATGTGAGCAAGTTTATGCTGACATTGTTTTAATGCTGATACTAGCAGTGCTAGAGTTAACTAGCAATGAGTTATACAAACTCCTGTTCCATGAGTAGAAAGCCACTCTATAGAGAGGACGAGGTGTCCAGCCCTGTGTGAGCCAGGAGATGATGGGTTATGTGGAAGAAAGTCTTCACCTTCAAGGATTTTAATTTTCTGCCCAACTTTGGTTATGGCAATGGGTTATTCTTTGGTATGTCAGGTTCTTGGCCCAGTCCAATTCTGAGTAGACAGGTATTTGAATTATGAAAGCCACCACTGCAAATGGCACTAACTGGCACCCTGTTTGGAACTTTCATTAGAGAGGTGAAGGACTGAACAGGCCATGGAGGCTGAACTACCCAGTCACCCTTTGAGGTGGTCATCCAGAACGAGGCATGAGGCACAAGTGGGAGCAATAGCATGAAGCTTGCCCTGCCACAATGTGCTTGTTCTTTTATAAATCCTGACAAAGGACTGGCTCATTTCCAGGGCTGTCAGTCTAGCACAGGGGTGGGCAAACTACGGCCCGAGAGCCGCATCGGGCCCTCCAGATATTTTAATCTTGCCCTCGAGCTCCTGCTGGGGAGCGGGGTCCAGGGCTTGTCCCGCTCCAGCAGTCCAGCCAGGGAGAGGGATCAGGGGCTTGCCCCACTCCATGTGGCTCCCCGAAGCAGCAGCATGTCCCCCCTCCGGCTCCTGTGTGTAGGGGCAGCCAGGGGGCTTTGCACACTGCCCCTGCCTCAAGCACCTGCGGATAGGGCAGTGTGCAGAGCTGCCTGGCTGCAACTCCACATAGAAGCTGGAGGGGGGACATGCCGCTGCTTGTGGGAGCTGCTTGAGGTAAGCGCCGTCCAGAGCCTGCACCCCTGACCCCCTCCCCCACCCCAACCCCCACCTCAGCCCTGATCCCCCTCCCACCCTCTGAACCCCTTTGTCCCAGCCTGGAGTACCCTCCTGCACCCCCAACCCCTCATCTCCAGCCCCACCCCAGAGCCTGCACCCCAGCTGAAGCCCTTACCCCCCCCGCACCCCAAACTCCTGCCCAAGCCCAGAGCCCCCTCCCACACCCTGAACTCCTCATTTCTGGCCCCACCCCAGAGCCTGCACCCCCAGCTGGAGCCTGCACCCCAACCGTCAATTTTGTGAGCATTCATGACCCGCCATACAATTTCTGTACCCATTTGTGGCCCTCAGGACAAAAAGTTTGCCCACCCCTCATCTAGCACCTAACACAAACACTAATTTCTCATGAAAAATGAAAACTAAAACAGTAATTTTTTTGGTAATATTTCATGCTAGGCCTCAGCTGGAGTATTGTGTCCAATTTTGGTCACTAATGTATAGAAATGATGACGAGAAACTGGAAAGGATCCAGAGGCAAGTGACAAAGATGATCAAAAGGATGGAATGCAAGCCATATGAACAAAGGCTGAAGGAACCGGGTATATGTAAAATAACTGATAACTGCCTAGGAGGAAAACAACAATGGACAGCATGAACATGTGTGGAAATATTGTCACCTACAAAAATTTTTAAGTAAACAACTCTGAAACAGAGGATGTATAGAGCCTTAATTTTCATATTTGGTTTATAGTAGCACATAGAGGGCCCAACCTCCAGGCATTGTACAAATACAACTAAAAGATGGTCCCTGGTTCTTGTTACTTTCTCTGTTGCAACCCCGTTTTTCTCCACAACTAACCAAAAGTGAAATGAAGTGAAGAAAAGAAAGCATAGGTTCCAACTCTTGGGGAGAGTATTGACAATTTCAGCTTAGTTGCATTGTTTGCACAATTTTCACACTAATATATTAGGCAAAGGGATGTACTTCTGGTACAAAAAGTAATATCAAAGTTATGCAAGTATTTAGAATGTGTACAGGATCTACTGTAGATAAGTGCATATTCAGTGACCAAATAAAAGAGTCATGGGGATTTCTTTTTTAAAATACAAACAGAATGCACTCACAATCTTTAGTTATTCATCAACATTTATGGAGACTGATTGGTTATCAGGCACCAAAATGGGAATTCTGGTTTGAAGCTGTCAAGAGAATAGGTTTGATAGCACTGATATGTTTGTGGCTAGATAAAGATGTATAGCTGCTGTCAATGATTCACTGTGTGCCATTTGACATGAATGTTTCTTGAGTCTGGGGGTATCTAGGTGTCCAGGCATCTCTGTAAAAAGGCCAACCTTGTTACTCCTTTAAAAGTAAATGCAAACCTAATGGAAGCAGAGAATTGGGAACACACACACACATTCATACACAAGAAAGAAATGCTGGAGCTCTTTGTAGCAGAGGTGTCATTTCTGCTTATACAAAAAAGAGGTGGGAATTTTCCATTCTATCCTATGTACTGAGAGTGAGACACAATAGCAAGTGTTCTCTGTGGTCTGTAGTTCAAATGAGGAAGAAGAAGAATTATTTTCCACTTGTATCACTATCACTATGGGATGCACCACTTATCTGTCACCCAGAGTACAGTGTTTTGTTTCTCTTTGATGAACATGAATGAGCCTCAGTAAAGTATCAGGCATTATGAATCATTGTCCTGCACTTTGGGAGGTGAGATTGCTGATGAGGCAAATATAAGGGGAATGTCTCCACTGGCTGAGCTGTTAGAAATCAGTAAATATCCCGGAATTCTTTTGACCCAGTCTCTATTTGTTTTTGGCCAGATCATTAGCCAGAGACATGAACAGGTAATCCTTTCTCTTTATCCTTATGCAGGGAGAGCAAGGAAAGAGCAAATTAAGGGCATTTCACTTTGGGGTAGACCAGGTCTCCTTTTCAGAGACTGAAAGACTGATTGAGGCTGATCCCCAGGTGAGCCATGACCAGAAACAAACGTTTGTGGAACATCTGCATCAGCATGTGTAGTCCTGTTAATTAACTCAAGTTAATTGGTAATTAATTCTCATTACAGCAGGACCAAAAATGCTAATCTAGAGAAGGCCTGTTTGTGATCTCAGGCAAGTCACTTAGGCCTCAATGCAGCAAAGCATTTAAGCACTTTGAGATCCTCAGATCAAAGGTACAAAATTAATGATGATGATTATAATTTAAGAAATGTCAGACGGCTCTCTTGTGTAGCAAAGAAGCAGGGGTATTTTCCCATTCTATTGCTTCATTGTAAAATCATTTTGACAATTTACATTGTGCTATGTATACCATGTAATTTTAGCACATGTAACATTATTGCCAAAAAAGAACAGTAGGTATGTCTCATATACACAGACAAAATTAGGGTGACCAGATGTCCCTTTTTAAAAGGACAGTCCCCGATTTAAGCCCTCCTGCATGTGTCCTGACTTTTTCTTAAAAAATGGGCAAATTGTCCCATATTTTCTGCCTCCCCCCCGTCAGTACTGGTGGGCCCTGCTGCCTGCTGGATCCCTGCTCGTCAGCCGCCCGCCCACCAGCAGTGAGTGGAGGGGGTGTCCACTGGCTGAAGATGGGGGTGGGTGTGCAAGGCTGGTGGCAGGGCAAAGCTGCAGCGCGCAGGGCCGGCTGCTTCCCATGCTGGTCTGTCAGCACAGCCCCCGCTGCGTGCCAGCTTTCAGCCAGCAAGGCTCACCCCCTGTCCCATTTCCAGACGGTGCTGGCTGCGGTCTGCGGTGGCTGGTGAATGCCGGCAGGCGCCAGGCAGCGGCCAGTTATGTGTTGCCTCTGCTACCCACCCATCAGCTCTCTACATGCTCCCCCTCTCACTGTCCTCTCCCTGCTTTTACCCTTCACCCCCCCAGCCCTGCTGCTCCTCCATATCCCCCTGGGTGGGGCGCGTCCCACTCCCAGCGCTGTGCAGAGAACCAGTCCCTGGTTGGAGTGTTCAGCTCACCAATAGCCTGGCTAGCAGGCTCCTTCCTTCCCCCACTGCCTCTGGCATGGCCGGCACCCTGGGAAAGCCCAAGACCCTCTGGCCCCATGCTCAGGCCAGGAGAAGCCAACCCCCGTGTGTGCCAAAGCTCTGCACAGCGCTGGCATGGGGAAGCCTCTCCGCCCCTCAGCTAAGCTGTGCAGTGGCAGGAGGGGGAAGCAATTTCCAGCATGTTCACGCCCCAACCCTGCAGGCTCCACAGCAGCCCCTCAGGCAGCAGCTTAGCACCCTTTTCACCCGCTCCCAGGTCCTGCCCCCAGGGAGTGTGGGGCTGCTTTGTCCCCTAGGCACCCTCCACTGCTGATCCAACTTTCTGGCCGGGTTCACTGAAGCCCCTGCAGTCAGGTTCCCTGGGCCCTGGTGCACCGTGCATCCTTAGGACTTTACCCCTTCCTGCCTGCACTGTAGCTGGGGGACAGAAGGTGGCTTGGTTATGTCGGTGGCCAGCAGCCTGGAAGTGTTAGCTGCCTTTCAACACTGTGTGGGCAGGAAGGAACAAGCTGCTTCTAGCCACAGGGGAAGGAGGGAAAGAGATGAGCTCTGCAAAGACATGGGCCAGGTCATTCCTTCCCCTCCCCCACCTCCGCTGTGGCTGGAAGCAGCTCCCGTCCCCTCCCTCCCGCACAGTGCCGAAAGGCTGCTGCTGGCCACAGTCTGGTGTGAACCCTGGCCAGAAATCGGGGGGAGGGGCATGTGACCCTGCAGGACCGGGTCCAGGGTTTTTGCCGCCCCAAGCGGCGGGTAGAAAAAAAAAGCTGCGATCGCAATTGCGATTGGTGGCACTCCGGCGGCAGCTCCACCGTGCCGCTTTCTTCTTCGGTGGTAATTTGGTGGCAGGTGCTTCCCTCCAAAAGGGACCCTCCTCCGAATTGCTGCCAAACAGCACGACGTGCCGCCCCTTCCCCTTGGCTGCCCCAAGCACCTGCTTGCTGGGCTGGTGCCTGGAGCCAGCCCTGTGACCCCGTGTGCCCCCCCACATTGCCTCAGGAAGACACGGTGCTAGGTACCAGGAGAGGTGGCTCAGTCCTGCGGGCCCAGCCAGGCATGGGAGGCGGAGAGCATTGGGCAAGGAGAGTCAAGTTGTTCAGTCCCCTCTCACAAGTAAGAGAGGTGTATGAGTGTGTCTGTGTGTCACCTCTCCCTGTGTGAACCCTAAAGTCTTAAATATAGGAAGGTAAATAAAAAGAAAATTTAACTACACCACTACCTCGATATAACGCTGTCCTCGGGAGCCAAAAAATCTTACCGCGTTATAGCTGAAACCGCGTTATATTGAACTTGCTTTGATCCACCAGAGTGTGCAGCCCCGCCCCCCTGGAGCACTGCTTTACCGCATTATATCTGAATTCGTGTTATATCGGGTGGCGTTATATCGAGGTAGCAGTGTACTCAGTATTTCTTTTTAACAGGAGCTCAGTCAACTTGATGTCAATTTGAATGTTTGTACTACATAGTTCTGATTGATTGCTGTTGAGCTTGCTTGAATACGAGTAATTTTACCAGGTGTCCCATACTCAGCATAGGGAAATATGGTCACCCTAGACAAAATGAATCAGATGCTTGATTTATAAGGAAAAATCAGATGAAATCGTACAAATATTTCTCCTTTGAACAGGGTCTGATTTAGAAATTGGGGTGTATTAGATATTCACAGTATTTTGAGCTCTCATAAACAGATTCCATTTCAGGTAGCAGGGGCATGAGGAACAATCTGGGTAGCTATTACTCCATACATATGGCTGAAACTGTTAGTGCTATGAATGTTTCAAATCCTCTCCTAGGCCCAGAACATTCCCTTACCACAGAAAAAGCAGGTGGGGAAGGAATCTGGGATGAGGAAGTCTCCACAAAGATTTCTTCAAGGGGTGCCCTGAACCTTATTACATCAAGGGCTCTTGTGTTTGCTAGGTTTGATTGGCTGGCTTTTGGGACGGGAGAAGATTTCAACATTTTATCAAAGTACTGTATGTGTTTGAAGAATCACTTGTGATCATATTCAGCTGGCATCTGCTGAGACTTCAACAGAGAAAGTCATGCCCACTTTGTGACAGTTTTGCACATCCTCTGTCCAGTCTGATACTCCCAAGAAACTGCTGCTCTTAAGCTGCTGCTGGGACAGTTTGCAAATGGGAAATTGAAAATTCCACCAAAACAAGAAAACAAGCAACCATGTACTAACCTCAACTACAGGATAAGATTACAAATGTGAAAAAAAAATACATCCTTGGTTTTTGGGGCATCACCACAATTTTAACAATATTCTGCAAATCATAAATTTTCATGTTTTAAAAATGTTTTTCTTTCTCCATTACAAAGATAAGCCTTCAAAGTGGAAACTTAAGTGCTATTGCCTTGTTAACACAGCCTTGCAGAAAACATTTGCTAGCTAACTAGTAATAGTAGCCAAGATAAGACTCCACCCTTTCCACATTGCATTCGCCTTTCTGACATAGGAGTCTATATGTGACAACTTAACTACTGAAAAATTAAGTACGGGCCATTTTTCAATTTAAGAAGAACAAGGAAATTAAATGGGGGGGGGGGTGAACAGCATTAAGCTAATTTTAACATGGCCCAATAAAAATCACAAAGTTCGGAAATGCAAGAGTTAAAGTTCTAACCTCAACAATCATTCAGCCATAGGTATGTATTATTACTCATATTTGTGAAAACCTGTCCATGCAAAATGTATCATACACAAAGACTATTGATCCATGCGAAACCCACTGAAGTCTATGAGGGTCTGCCCAGGCCTAGCAGTCCACTTGGACGTTCCACCGACACACCACAAGTTGCAGGATCAGGGCCTACAACTGAACCATCAAACTGTTTGCATACCCAAACTGCATGATCATGTGACAGACTTTATGTAGCCCTTGTCCTTCTGTATACCACCTCCTCCCTAATGTTTATTGCCCACGGTCATCATCTAATTCTAGGTTGTAAATTCTTGCAGGCGGAGATCACTTCTTCCCATTTTGCCTACCACACTTCTGGGTGTTTTAAAAATAATAGACAGTAATAAAACTGACTCCCACTGACTTCCCTGTGCAGGATTAAAATGCAGAGCAATATGCTAGTGTTTGTTGTAAAGTATGTGCCATAAAACAAAGGATATGGGGGTTTGTTAAAACTGCTTTTTGAAACCTTAAATTTTGCATTGTCTGCCGTTTTGTGATTTTTATCTGTGTCACTTTAACACTGCATTGACCTAAGTTTCTGCTTTCTATTTACATACTTAGCAATGGGCTGTATGGGACTTGGTCCATATTTTGTAAAGCACTTTTGTGTTCCCTTCAGGATGAAAGGTGTTATATAAATGTAACGAATAATTACAATGGGGGCAATCAAAGCCCCAATTTTTTGGAACATAATTAACTAAATATATTACACAGTTGCTGTTAGCAATGATTTTGTTACAATTATGTCAGCACTTCCATTATAACCCACTTTTTTCATGAATTTATATTACTCAGAAAAAGTAGTTCATTATAGGCTGAAAGCTGGCAGAGGAAATTATAGACTAGAGACATTTTTTTTAAAAGAAATTTTTTAAAATAGCTGTATCTATTTTTAAACTCAGAGTAAAAAATATAACCTGGTTTTTGCACTGGTACTGCTCAAAATTGACATAATTGATCTGGTAATTAACCACACCATAATGGCTATGGGTATTATGAAAACCAGACTTTTAAATGTGTAAGGACTTTAAAGTTTAAAGTGTTTGACGGAGCTATTTTTTCAAAAGAATTTTCATGCTACTACTTAGTTCTTCTGTAGCAAAGAAAAGTATCAATATCCCCATTTTATAGATAAGTTACAGAAGCATAGACAGGTAAAGTGACCTGACAAGGTTACACAGGTGGTCAGTGACAGAGCCAGAAATAGAATCCAGGTCTGCTGACTCCCAGTTCAGTGCTGTGACCACTGGGCCACAGTGCATCCTAGCAAAATTGTCTAAGACATTAAGGCCCCAATCCTGCAAACACTGATGGAGCTAGACACATGGTGTCAGGTTAAGTACATGCGTAAGTATTTATAGAATTAAGGTGGAAGACTGTTTTCTGCTCTCACATGTATGCGGTAGTTTTTTGTGTCATGCATGGTAAGCAAGGTAAAGACGCTCCCCGACTTACGCAAGCGTTCTGTTCTAGAACGCCTTGCGTAACTCAAATTTTGCATAAGTCGGAAACGTATACCTGACCATTATGCAAAAAAAACCAAAAACAAAAAAAATCCTCCTATTTCTAGCCTACAGAACTTTTTCCGTAAGTGTGGATTTGCGTAAATCGGCTTTGCGTAACCCGGGGGGCGTCTGTATTGGAAGGACTGACAACAGTCAATAGTATCATGCCATTCTCAAAATAGTGTGTTTTGAAGTTTCAAATGTCTTCAGGATTTACAATAGCAAATCTTTAAAATGGGCCAGCTGGATCCTGAGAGAAATTAGGTCCATCTAGACACCACAGTGGTGAGCATGGTATATAGAATAAAATTCAGTGAAGAAAGGCATACTTATTGATAATGTTTGTTAATATTTATACAATGTTTTGATGATATAAAGTGCTATACACATGCTGAATTATTTATTAATTATTATTATTATTAAAAAAGCAAGCCCAGAAACCTAAGTGCAAGCCAAAGTCTCCTGCCCGGTACCAACCAAGCACACAAAACTGGTCCTAGAGAAAAGAGCCTTATGATTCTCAAAAGGCAGTTCTTGGTTTGCAGCCAAACATTGAGATGTAGGTTGAGTCAGAGAACAGTAAAACTATAACCCACAATTCCCAGGAACAGCAATTACCTTTATGAGATAGGGACATATGCTTTCTTCTGTAGTAAAAAATAATATGCATGCACATACATAGAGAGAAAGATCTAAGATCTGCAAAAAATTACTCTGCAAATAAGCTGCATGTGTTTCTACATAAGTGGCCTATCCTGCAAACCCTTCCTCATGCAGGTATTTTCACTGAGTGACTAGTGATTTTGAGTGCCTAACCTGAGACACCTTAGAGGGGCCTAATTTTCAGAAAGTGCTGAGCATCCTTCTCAGAAAATCAGGCCCCTCTTAGGTATCTCAAGCTGAGCACTCAAAATTAGTAGTTAATTTAAAAAATCTTGGCTCTTGATTTCAATGGGATGATGTGGGTAAGTAAGGGTTTGCTGGTTCAAACCATCCAGCCATGTAAAATTTGTATTGTAGAAACCACCTGGGTGTGAGGCTTGCTCATACATCCTCTGGAGCAGGGGTCTCAAACTCAAATGACCACGAGGGTCACATGAGGACTAGTGCATTGGCCCGAGGTCTGTATCACTGACACCCACCCTCACTGCCCCTGGCTCCGCCACCACTCCACCCCTTCCATGAGGCCCCACCCCTGCCCCCTCTCTTTTCCACCTCCTCCCCTGAGCGCGCGGCTCCCCGCTCCTCCCCGTTCCCTCCTGTAAAGTGCTAAGCGCCACCAACAGCTGTTTGGCAGCTTGGCGGTGGGAAGCACCTGGAGGTAGGCAAAAAAAAAAAAAGAATAATAATATAGTAGTATAGTATTAAAATATAGCATGCTATTAAAAGTCAATGTATTAACTTTTTTATTAACTTCTTTAACTGTAATGTGAAAAGTCGGTGCTAATTTTGACAGTCATTTCATTTTTGGCCACTTAGCTGGCAGCATTTTGCATCAACCAGAGCATCAATATTAGGTTTGATATCCTGAGACGAAACCAATCTCAGTGTTGCCTTCCAATGTTCATCAGTGAGCCTTGACCTTAACACAGATTTGTTAATCTTCATGGAAGAGAAAAACAGTTCACACATATATGTACTTCCAAACATTGCCATTATCCTTGTGGAAGCAGAGAATAACATGGGAAATCTATCTTGTGAAAGAAACCTGTAGAATTCTGGAATTCCAACATCTGTGTACTTCTGCTTCAAAATGGTGTCACACTGAAGCTCCACTAACTCCATCTGCATTTCCCCTGCAACATAATCAATTTCAACAGCAAATGGTGTGGAAAAAAGTTGAAAATGTGGTTCAAGTGCCTTGAAATCTTTAAACCGCACATCAAACTGTTTGTGTAAGTTTAAAATGATTTCTGCATATTCTTTCAAGGATTTGGGTTCAACTTTTCCTAAGGAATTCAGAGTCGAGAAATGAACCAAATTGCCAGCAGTCAGCTGTTTCCCTCACAAAGTAAGCTTGACTTTGAATGACTTAACACTGTCATACATCTGTGTTATCACCTGTTTTCTACCCTGAAGTTTCAAGTTCAGTGCATACTGGTGTAGCTAATTCCTGGTATATTGAGGCTGTTCAGTTTGATCTTCACCACACAAACATTTTCAGAGCACATTGATGGCGCACCATCCGTAGCCAAAGATATGAGTTTGTTCCATGGCAATGCAGCTTTTTCAATGCACTCTTGCAGTCCTTGAAATATATCACGTCCCGTTGTGGTACCCTTCAGTGGCATTAATTCTAGCAATTCTTCAGTTATATTCAAATTGCAATCCACACCTCTAATGAATACTGCACACTGTGCAGTATCTGATACATCTGTACTCTCATCAAGAGCAATTGAAAATGCTTCAAAGTCTTTTGCCATTTGAATCAATTGTTTTTGCACATTATCAGCTAAATCCATTATCCTGCAGGCAACTGTATTGGCAGATAAGCTTATGCTTCAAAAACTTTCTTCCTATCAGGACATAAAATTTCGCTGGCCTTCATAAGACATTCTTTTACGAATAAGCCTACTGTAAAAGGTCGCAATGATTTAGCTATCATTTCGCTTATCACAAAATTTGCTCTTACTGAATCTTCGCTAGACATGTTAATCCCCAAAAAGAAATTTCTTTGCTCAGCAAATGCTACTTTAAGTTGTTGAACTTTTTCCTCTCGGATTTTTCCAGTGAATGCATCATATTTTTCACAGTGCATCATGTTGTAGTGCCGACGCATGTTATACTCCTTGGGAACAGCAATCGTTTGCTGACAAAAAAAGCATTGAATTTTATCTTTTACCTCTGTGAAAAAATAAAAATTCTCCCATTTGTCTTGAAAAACTCTCTTTTCTTCCATGAGTGTTCTTTTTTTCGACGAAGTCATTTCCAAGTGGTTTTAGTAAAATATATACACTCGGTAAAGCCCCCCCACTGCACTGGGTGCACCACCACTCCACTCCTGCTCTGCCTCTTCCAGGGGTGGCAGGTTTGTAGAAATTTTGGTGGTGCTCAGAACCTGCCCTCCCACAAACTCTGCCCCCACCTGCCTAAGGCTCTGGGAGGGAGGTTGGGTGCTGGGTGCAGGCTCCGGGCTGGGTCAGGGGGTGGGGGTGCAGGCTCTGGGATGGAGTTTAGAGATAGGAGGGAGTGCAGGGGTGAGGGCTGTGGGGCTGGGGATAAGGAGTTTGGGGCATTGGAGAGGCTTGGGGCATTGGAGTGGCTTGACTAGGGCAGAAAGGCAGGGGAAGGGCAGCCTGCCCTGGCCCTAGTGGAGGGGGACACTAGGACCCTGCGGCAGCAGGTGATGCCAGAAGCTAGCAGAGCCGAGTGGAGTCAGCATGAGCTGCAGGCTCCGGGGCGGTGAGGGGGCAGCAAGTGAGGCCGGGGGACACTTGGGGGAGGTGCGTGGGGGCAGCAGGCGGGGCCGGGGGAGAGACCCGGCCCCAAACATTTGGGGAGCAGCGTGGGGGGAGCTTAGCTGCCATATAAAATAACTCGGGGGGGCGGGGTGAGGGGATTTTGGCGGCGACAGGAAGTAACTGGGATGCGTGCAGGGAGCTTGGCGGGCGGCCCGTGGGCCGTGTGTTTGAGACCCCCCTGCTCTGGAGAGATTAAACACCTGCAGATACTACACCAGATTGTGGCACTGAGATCTGCTTAGGGTATGGGGCAGGGCATCAGGGAACTGATTATGACTCCCTCACACCTTGAGCCAGTCTGCCACAGCCCTAAGCCCAATATAGGTTAGAACTGCCTATCAGTTCAAGGGACCATATGTCAGCTGAGGATTCTTGGAAAATATTGCGGTCTGGCTCTACTCTGTCCATTTGACCCTCTATGCTGGGAGGGCGAGGGAAGGCTGGCAGACTGGATGAACCCCCAAAATGGAAGATACAGGGACTTTTTGTTCCCTTTGAGCCACAGGAGCAGACCAAAGAGAAGAAAGTCATGTCAAAGAATCTGGCTCAGTGTGTTGGAGACAATGCAGAGGAATGCACTACTAGACAAACTACTATGGCAGCAACCATAGTAGGTGGCCGTTATACATAGAAATATGCAGCAAGATTTTATGAAGCTTGTTGTAGCCTGAGATGAAGGCCAAATACCCCCACCATTTACAGATGGCCTTTTTTATGCTTATATAGCCACTGAAACATTTATATGTTGGTCACACTAGCTACAGACTTCTGCTGATAGCAAGTTAATGATGCTCAAATTAGCAATAAGGTGCTATTAGTTTTCTGTAGTAACTTAAGTGGGAAAACAATGTAATTCTTTGGGTTTTGCCTTGATTCTTCCCATATTTTGCCAGGTGACTTTATTTCTGGAGTGTGCAGATCTTTTTCAGATCTTTATGGGACTGTCTCTGTGTTTTTGGATAGCTTAGCACCAAGGAGAGGTTTTTTACCTGTGTATCTGTGGGAGGTTTCTAATGAATAACTATGCTTTTTGGCATGTGAGTACATGGCTCATAGTAAGCTTTCAACATTCTGGGCAGAAATAACTTACTACTGGCAGAAATTAGCACCTCCAGGTGGGATGGTATAAATGTTTCAGTGGAATCCTAAGTATAATGACTGGTGTGTGGGCTGCCTCAGATTAAAAAGGGTTTGAAAAAGCTTGCTGCATAATTACAGACACCCTGATGCCCTATTCCAGATGATGCCATATATGTAATAATGCCATGAACTGCATTTTCCCACAACAAGTATCTCTGGTGTTTGGCTTTTTCCAGAGTTAGTTCTAGTCATGCCTAGTACTGGTTTCTATAGTATTTCTCCTCTTGACCAGATGGCTTGCTGTGTAACTTGGTCAGTCATTTTTATAGTAGATTCTTGTGGATCTTTGCCCTTTTCACGCTTTTACTGCAAAGGAAGAATACATGTGCCAATGAGTGAGTCTACAGTGAGTTAAAATTCAGTTTAGGAAGGTTTAAGGGACTCAGTCATGACAAAAATCATATTCAGAAATGTTCTTGCCTATTTTATTAATAGAATTTTTGATTATTAAAGCTGGAATAATTTAAGTAATGTGATTCACCTTTAATCATGTACTGCATGCTGTTTATTTACTTTTTGCATTTCCTTTGAGCCCTGATTCAGCAAGGTAATTAAGCACATGCTTAACTTTAAGCATGTAAATGGCCCCACTGACGCCACATGCTTAAAATCAGGTATTAAGTACCTTGCTGCATCAGGGCCTCATCTTGGACAATGAAACAATTTCATTGCCCATTCCATTTTTTATTCCAACATAATGACAAATGGGATGATTATGATGAAATCTGAGCCTTGAGCAGGAAGAAAGGAGCAAAGTATGATATTCCGGAGGCATTATAAGAGCAATTATAGATACTGCAGATCCTCAGCTGGTGTAAATCCCAGGAAGTTGGGTTGACTTCAATGCCAAGTTACACCAGTTGAGGATCTGTCAAACTGTACTTAAGAGTAGTAAGTGCCTGACAATAAAACTGTTTGAATGATTTTGTCTGTGTATTTATGACCCATTGCTGGCAAAGAAGGGTGTAGCTCAGGCAGGTATAAAGGCCTCTGACTTGGGAAAGATGCAAACAATGAGATTTCAGAGGAAAGCTATAGAAACAGCTACAGTTCCTTGTACTTAGAATGACAGAAAACAAGAAGGGAGCCAGTTCTGTTTTGGTTTTGTTTGTCTGAATGCTCTCTGTGTAAGACTGAGAGCTATTACTACTCATGAGAAGGTGAATCAGAGGCAATTAAAGGCACATGACACGGTGAACTCTGTGAACAGTTAATAGAAAGAGTAGCAGACAATGGAGATCCCAGAAGAAATTCGGGAAACAAAAGTGCCTACATGCTAACAGGTTCCAACAAGGAAACATGACCAGTGTGTAACATGCAGTGAAATGTGCCTGTTTCTGCAGAACTGCAGCTCTGAGAAGTGTGAAATGCCCCATTCATCTCAGTATGTGCTAATTCAGAAACCCAGTGAAAATGTGTTAACTCACTGTTAACAGTTTTTTCCACCTCACAGCCAAGAAGGCGCTCAGTCAAGTCCAAGGAGCCTACCGGAACTCAGGGGCCTCCTCCTCAATTAGACTCGCCACCAGTCTGGGTTTTACCTGGACAGTCCAGTTTTTGGCTTCTATGTCCGGGTGCCAGTAGAACCAAGCTCAGAAAGCCCAGTGGGGGATCTAAACCTCAGTGAGAGAAGGCAGCTCCAAGGATCCTAGCAGAGCACCTGAGCATATTCGAACTTCACTGAGAGAGAGTCAAGTCTAGAGAGCATGAGCGATCATGTCTGAACATCTACACAATTTTCTCTGAGTAGAGGTGACTCACGTGGGTGGAGCTTATTTTATGAGCAGAGCTCAGAAAAGTACCATCACTTACTTCCCCCCCCACACACACACACCTAATCTGATCCATAGGGATATAACAAGGCTTGGTATTAGGTCCAAACCTATTTAGTTTCTTTACTAATTACCTGGAAGTGAGGGTAATCCATACACTAACAAAAATCAAAGATGATAGTAAACTGGAAGGGGAGGACAGAGAAATGAAGGAAGATGGCCTACAGGATTAGAAATATGGGCAGAAAATGGAATGGAGATATAATTTAAAAAACACAGACTAATGTGGCACCTCTGGAGAGAAATAATCTGAAATATAAATATTCCCTGAAAGACAGAAACCTAGAAAGCTGTAAAGTCTAAATTAGGGCCAGATTCATCCAGGGTTGCCCCCTCTGAGATGCAGAAAAAAAACAGCCACTGACCATCCCCAACCCCCTTCCCCAACAAAATCCAGCCCCTGGCCATCTCAATGCCACCACCAACAAATAGGTTCCTAGTTCAGCTATAGCCAACTATTACTAAAATGTTTTAGAGTAGCAGCCGGGTTAGTCTGTATCCGCAAAAAGAACAGGAGTACTTGTGGCACCTTAGAAGTACTCCTGTTCTTTTTAAAATGTTTTAGACAACCATTTTAGATAAAGACAAACACACACTAACACAGTCTATATATTTTATGTTGTTTTATCCTTTTTTTTAACACTATCATAACATGCCATTGCAGTCTAGACTACAGTGGGTCTGATTGCAGAGCGCTCTAACATGTCCCAAATGGAAAAAACAACAATGGCAAATTAAATCTTTTAACTGGCAAGGCAGTACAAAATCTAGCCAGTCTGGTTAAAAACTGGCCAGGTGGCTGGCAACCCTAAATTCATCCCTTCTGTAACTCTGCTTAAATCAATGAAGTTTCAGCAGGGACAAATCTGGGCCCTAGGGTGAGAGTGGACATCAAATGATTTATGAGTTGGCAATGTGATGTGACAGACAAAATGGCCAATGCATTTTTACACTTCAAAGGCATAGAGCAAAGAGGGGAAGGGGATAGTCCTTCTCTGCAAGGCTTTAGTGAGAGTACAGAAGCAACAGTTCTCTGCATATCAGTTTTAGAAAGCCGGGACAAATGTGAGGGAGTTTAGAGAAGAGAAACAAGAATAATCGTGTGTCTGAGAGGAACTGGTTTTTGAAGAAAGACTACAAGAGCTAAATATGTCCAGCTTGGCTAAGCAGACACAAAGGACAATGGGAGACAGATGAAGGTACATGAGCTGTAGCACCCCTAGCTGAAGAAACTCTTTTTCAAATACCATTTTGATTTGATTTCCTCCAAATGGCTGGCAAATGCCATGCACTCTGCTGGGCTAACCCTCAAGCATTTGAGACCATGTTGTGATGATCTGAGCCCTGGTTTGATCTCTATCTATAAGCAAAAACCATTGTCAGAATGTGTCAACTTTAAGAAAAGCTGTTTTTTCAAGGGGCTATATCTCAGGAACCCTTAGTCAAATGGCCCAAAATTTGTATCACTGCCCCCACACCCGCCATGAGGCAAACCAGATTTAAAGGCAATCTGATT
This sequence comes from Trachemys scripta elegans, assembly GCF_013100865.1. NCBI lineage: Eukaryota > Metazoa > Chordata > Testudines > Emydidae > Trachemys > Trachemys scripta. Next base: position 33,926,777 of record NC_048300.1, read on the forward strand.
CACTGTATGAACTTTAGAGCACTTAGAACAGCCATGCTTTAAACAGAAGGCTAGTCTTAACTTTAACTATAGTAGAGTAGTCATTCTGCTATAATGTAATGAAATAATATATGCATAGATCTGAATACAAAAATCTGCCTCACTCTGGAAGCCTGCATATTGGAATTCTTAGCTGAATTAAAACATCCAGCAAACATCAAGCACCGGATACAGATGTGTCTATTGGTAGCAAAATGTGTAATACTCAGAAAATGGAAATCTAACTTTTGTAAAGTGACTGCTCAGTTCAACAAAAATAAGCTTTCTACTCCCCAGACTGCAAGCTGGGAACTTGCTGCTTTATTCAACTGCATCATGTGAGAGAGAGAGAGAGAGAGAGAGTGTGTATGTGTGTGTTGGGGAGAATTTCCACTTACAACACAGGAAATAAGGGGGGTGAATGAAGCATAGCTACATCCCATAATACTCTACATAACCCAGTTAAATATAGTATGATGAGGGAAGGGATAGCTCAGTGGTTTGTATGTTGGCCTCCTAAACTCTGGGTTATGAGCTCAATCCTTAAGAGGGCCACTTAGAGATCGGGGCAAAATCAGTACTTGGTCCTGCTAGTGAAGGCAGGGGGCTGGGCTCAATGACCTTTTAGGGTCCCTTTCAATTCTGAGAGATAGGTATATCTCCATATATTTTAGTTATTTAGCCTATCACTTCACTACACTAAGATGCCACCAGTTTACACAGAACAGTTGAAAGAATTGTCAAACAGCACTGTAATGGAGAAAATAACATTATATAAGTGACAAAATGAGGGAAAATGCAGTATAATTTGGTGTCACGTGGAAGCATTAATGCAGTTGGGACATAACATGGTGCATACAAGATGTTCTACTTAACGGGTTTTTTAGATTACAGTTGTAACTAGTATACATTGAGCAGCATGGTCATAAATTGGGCTTTTCTTGGGAATTAAAAAAAACCCTAAATATTCATGAAACAATACAGCTGTATATTTGCATTCTTATGTCCTCTCATCAATAACATTGACTGCTGTATTAAATTCATAACTATTTTTTTCCTTTTTCAGTTTGTTTTTCTATTATTTAGAAAAAAAACCTAAATGTTTCATAAATAAACTGGAAAAGTTATTGGCAAATGTCCTGTAAAGAGCATTGACAGAAGGGATGGGCTAAGTCATCTAATAAGTCTTTTCCAGCTTATTTCTTATTTCTATGTCTCTATGGAACTTGGCAATCTTTCCTGCACTTTTACTTCAGTTTAAAATAAGCTGTAATTGTGGTCTTGTCTAAAACTTGGCATATAGCAAGTTTATGGCACATAGATACACAAATATAGTAACTTTCATTTTCTGCATATTATATCCTGCCGTTTATGATGTCTGTGGGAATAGTTCTTCATCAAACTTGCCTCCAGCTCTTTTTGTTGGCATCCATTTGCACAGAAGTTTTATGTCCTCATCTGTTTTTCCTTTTTTTACTATATTTTTTCTTACTCCTTTTCCTTCAGAAACAGGTAATAGTTACAAATCATGGGTAGAAATATAAAGACTTATCTAGTTCTGTTTGTCTCTTCATTGAAAAATAAGTGATATATATTGATTGGGGACATTATATAATCATACAGCCACTTATATGGAGCACAGAATCTTGATCTGTGTATTTAGGTGCATTTTATTGTAACCCTAGACCCACTTGGCCGCACAAGGTCACTTGTTTCCGATAGCAATGAAAAAAACTGAATCCAGCATATTTTTCCAGGATGTTGTTTTCTCATCCATTTCAGTTTCCACTTCCCATGAACTAGCTCATTGCTGTTGTGTTTGGATTCACTACACTGCAGGAAAATGTTTAAAACATTTTAAAGGTTTGAATTAAAAAAAAAACATCTCTCTTCACTTTGGGCCAAATCTTTACATCCTGGTTTTATTTTTACTCAGTCTTTACTCAGGCAAATCCCCACTGGTTTCACTGGGCATTTGAGTAAAAACTGAGGGCCACCTTGGTGACATTAAAGCTGTAACTTGCATTTGCAGGGCATTAAGGTGGGAGAGTCCTGGGGGATAATACTGCAGCAGAAGCTCAGTTTAGAACACTCAGCAGAAGCTCTAGAACACATATCAAGAACTCCAAGCAGAGCACCAGGAGAGTGAATTCTGCAATGATACAGTGTCGGCTGGCTCCACTGAATCGGTTCAGGACCAAGGCCTCACTGGATATGTCTACACTGCAATAAAACACCTATGGGTGGCCCATGTCAGGTGATTTAGGCTCAGGGTTCAGCCTGTGGGATTATAAAATTGCAGTGTATTGGAATTGGTCTGGAGCCTGGCTCTGGGACCCCAAGATGGGGGAGAGTCTCCAATTCTGCACTCCAGCCTGAGCTTAAATGTCTAAACTGCAACTTTATAGCGCTTCAGCCTTAGTCCCACGAGCCCAAAGCAACTAACATTGGCAAGCCATGAACATTTTATTGCAGTGTAGACATACTCATTCTCACTCCAGCCCCGCCCCCTTTTTGAGAGACTATCTCAACTGGTGGCAGTAATCCAGAGTGGAGTCTCCATTCCCCACAGAGATACAGGTTTGTCCCTGTGCAGGGCTGAATGGCAGGGAAGAATCTTTTAATCCCTCATGCATACCCATCCTGGGGCAGCCACACTCGGGTCTTAATTACTGCAGGATTTGATCCTGATAGGGGTTTATTCTATTTATTATTTATGTATTTATTCATTCACCCCTAGTGTTGGGGTGAGCAGTTCAATTTACCTGATAAACTGTGCCTGGGGGAGAGCCAGGGCTTGAAAGCCTGATTGAAGATTGAGCCCAGCTGAGAAGGAACGCGTGCGTCTGGTACAAAGCCAGGAAGTTGGCAGTAGAAAGGGGCTGCAAGAGGAGTAGCTTATAGCTACTCCCTGGGAGAAGGGAGGTGTCTTTCTGGCTATGGAGTTAAGCAGTCTGCAGTTCCTCCTTGCAGGGAGGATGTTTTGGCTGGTAAATCTAGAGATAGGGAGACCCCAGAGATTAGGAAGGAGTCCAGGGACCTGGCCAGAGGATCAACCCATAAAAGAGAGAGAGGCAGCAGGGCATTTGAACAAACAGCTGAAGGGGGCATTGGACCTAGAAGGAGCTAATCCCCAGAGCGGCTAGGAGGAAGTGCCCTAGTAGTGAGTGGAACCCTGTGACACCCCTCCCCTTCTTTTAATCCAAGCCAGCATTTGGGAGCGAGGCTTCATTACAGGAAAAAAGCTGTGCCTGTTTAACCATGGGTGTTAACTGAAACTGATTTAGTTACAGCAGAGCAAACTTATTTGGAATATATGTTCAATGTAATAGTGGCTTTTTTATTTATTTAGCTTAAGTCAATTGGGAACAGGCTTGAGCTAAACAGCAATAAGTCACTCTTAAACTGAGAAGTGTTCATGAATGGTTTAAACTGGCTTAAATGAATAGGTTTGAAACCCAATTTAATTTAATGTGGTGTCACTTTCCCATGTGGACAAGGCTCAAAAATCAACTGGCAGAGCCTCTAGTTTGAGCTCTGTAGGCTTCCTTCTTTGTGTAGCCAACTGTCTGTCTTCAGGTGTTTTTACATTCATTTCAGCTAAACCAGAGGTTCAGATGTGAAAACTAGCATATCAGGGGCCTATTTCCCCAACTTCAGGATATGAGCCATGCCCAGAAGTTGTTCATATCCTCTGGTGGAAGAATCAGGCTCACTAGGGGCTTGATTTTCATTTTTTTCTAGAAATGATGATCACTAGCAATTGAAGTCAGGGGATTCCAAGCACTTCTGAAAGCCAAGTGTGGATTTGTGACAGTCCTGAAAGCCTATGAACACCAGACAACATAGTAGAATGGAAGTGGATTAAACTAAATGTGGGAGGGAGCTTGCCTCTCAGTAAAGGGCACGGTATATGTTAACTTTTTTGCAGTACTGTTCCTTTCTATAAATGCAATCTATGTACTGATCTGAAGATACTCATTTTGTCTAGGTAGGCAGAATTCTTCAGACCAGTGTAACAGTAGGGTCTGCTGTCAACCCTCAAATGTTTCACTTAGTACAGAGAGAGGTACAATGCATGACTTTGGCCCTTTTATCTGCAACATACCCACATTTCTATGAACACTTCACCCTACCCTGAGCTTGGAAAAATCTGAGAAATCAAGTTGGAACTGCCCTTGAGGCGACAGGTGAGGAGTTCCAACAACTGTCTGGTGGTGAAAGAATGGCATAATTATGATTGCTTTAATAAATACTATACTTACAGTGTCAGCACTAGTAAAGAAGACAGAGTGCTTCTAGATAAGTGGAAAAGAGATAATGGGATACCTTCCCTTAGACTCACATACAAGTTTCAATACAGAAACTGAAGAGCCTGACTGTCCCCATCCCATCCCCCACATCAGGTGTATATCAGACACAAAAGTATTGACAATAATCCGACCAAAAAGCTAGTCTGGGGGAACTGAAAAGTACAATATCTGTTTCATGTTATATTTATCACACAGGGTGGAAAAAATAAGAAAGATCTTTCCCTCCCTCTGCTTTCCTCAGCTGTGCTGAATGTCAGCTTGGTGCAACCAAGGCTCTGGAGCCAGCTATCTCCTTCCCAAGCTGCACCAATAAATCATGCATTTATTAGGCAAGTCTGTGCTCTGTATAGTCATAGTGGGCCAGATCCTCAGCTGATGTAAATCAACATAACTCCATAGACCTCAATGACGCTATGCAGATTTACACCAACTGAAGATGTGTCCTATCATGAACAAGGTTGCATTAAAGCCCCCTGAAGCATTTCTGCTTTCTTCTATCTCACCAGTACTCTGTAATTTTTAATTCTGAAGTCTCTAGAGATAAATAAAATGGTGAAGACACCCAGGAAATCTTAAGGGCCAGACTGTAACACATGGATTAGTAATTTACTCCTGGAGTAATCCTATTTACATCAATATGATTTCACAAGGTGCTTTTTCTGTGTGATTACACGAATCACAGTTTGGCCCTCAATGGGGTTAGGATATGTTAAGCAAAGAGGATGTTGCTAACAGCTGTATGAGACTGTGGAGAGGCCCAGGGATTCAAGAAACCCAGTCACAAACAGAGAGATCAAAGAGCCTCAGTCTTATGGAAATGAGAGCAGTGAAACTATCCCAACACTCTGGTACAAAGGGAAGCACTATCTGATAATATGATAATGTCAGACAGAACAACTAGTTTCTTACCTAAACAAACAAGGGGACAGAAGAAAACAACAGAACTACACAGGGAAGCAATAAAAATGTTCAGTAGTCAAATATTCCATGACTTGAAGACCTACATTTCAAAGGCTAGCTCAGCTGCAGAAGAGACTGGCTTAGCAGGAAACAATCAGTTATGGGCATGGAGCTTTCACAAACAGCTTTGCTGGCTAATGACCGCCAAGCATGGATAATTGAGAGTAACTTTTCTGTATTGAGCTTGAACTAGGAAGTGTCCAGATATCGTATTTCATAAGACTGAAGGATCTAGCAGCAAATTCAGTGTTATTGAACCAGAAAGCAAGGGTCTACTAAATGTAGATGATACCAAAAGTAAGGTATACATTCAAAAGACTAGCCCACAGTAATTCTAATAGCACTACTGAGCCTGGAGGACTGGCATTGGAATCACTGGCATGAGGATTTAAAAAGGGAATTCTCAGGCCAGAAGGTTATAACTGTGTGTGTGTGCAAAACTGTCTGCATATGATGCCCACACAATTACCACAAATGTGTGCACAATTGCATCATGTGAGCACTCTTGTGTATGTTGTTAGAATAAGTCCTTCAAGTATAAGCAATGGCAGCAAGGCGTCTAGGGGTTATACCCAGTATGGTTGCTACTGCCTTACAGTATACGATTTTTCAAAGCAGCATCACTGGTTAACCCCAGTGTCACATGTGCAAGTGAGCATCCTGGAGATTGAACATTGTTTTACAGGATTCACACCCTTTGAAAGCTTCCAGTCTCTCTAAGAGTCTTCTAACTGTAAAAATGGCATTTCTCTTTGCCCTAGCTTCAGCACGGAGCATGTCAGATCTCCAAGCCTGGTCAATCAAGGAATAGTCCTGTACTTTTCACAACCACAAGGCGTATCAGAGGGCAACAAAATCAGAGTTATTTCCGAATACTAATAAGGTCTATAAGGTCTAGGAACCAATAAACCCTTCTTTCTAATCAAATCCTAATTATCCTAAAGTAAAGCAATGGCATAGAAAATATACTTAATGAAATCTGATTGGCCTATTCATTGTGAATGATTTTATTTAATTAATTTGTCCCTTTTTCTCTTTGCAAATTCTCTGTGAGAAAATCATGGGTCTTGATTAATTTTCTCATTATTTGAAATTTTTCAAATAATTTTTATAAACCTATCTGAGGTTATGGAATATTTGCAAGCTGGGCGTAGTGAGTGTTCAGTCCACTGTTCAGAAATGTTTTACTTGTGTGTTGTGACTGGGTCCCCTAAGTTATATAGTATCATTTCCGTTTCTTGACTGGATGAACTAGTTACTTTTGTTTTGTGTGGAAACAAATTTCTGTTGGTCAAGAAATGAATTTGTTTAAATTTGATTAAGTAATCTTCAGTTGCTGGCCCATAATTCACTGTAAAACTGAACAAACAAAACAGTGGTGAAGTTAATTTTTTTCTAGTGAATGAAAAGGGAGACCTAAGCAACTGAATTGAAATATGGGGTTTAATTCAGCAAGCTGGTTGAGAACAGACTCTTACCCCACTCATCCAGCTTTAGCTCAAAGGATATAGACAGACACCAACCACATTCATACAATATGACTGAGATAAAGACAAAAAGCTGTCTAAATCCTCAATACCTATACAGCTCAGAGCATGCTTATCAGAAGCCAGCAGAGTGAAAGGAAGTTCAGCTCATTCAAACAGAGCAAGCTCAGACTCATGGGGACTAACGATATATGCACTCTATGAAAAGATTTGTAAGGCCACAATATGGTAAAATATTCATATTCCTACTAGGCATTGCAAACTGGATTTGCAAGCTTCTTTGGAGCCAGTCATAGAGTCCTGCAGGCAGTAGTGTCTCAATAAAACACACCGACAAATAACTCTGACTGATTGTTGTTGTTTATACATTTTTACCTCAATGTTTGTTCTTATCTGATCATTTATTTTCTCAGAATTTGATCATAGCCACCCATCCAGACCTTATCTAGCTAAAGAGAATATTTAAAAAGCAAAACAAGTTGTTTCTCTGAAAATTTTTGAAGAACAATTGAATGTTCAGTTTTAACTATTAGTTAACATTGCTAAGTACTTTCCATTATAAAACCCTGTTTTCGATTGCTTATAACTTTGCCGAACTTTAACTGTTTAGGCTGAAATTTCCCATGCTGGGTGTCTGCCTCAGGCTGATTTTTTAAAAGCAAGTTTAAGCTAAATTTTTTCAGCTGTTTCTGAGATTGAGAGTGGGGAAAATCCATTGTTTTGTTCATGTTAAATTATTACAACTGTTTCATGCCTCCATGCTTTGGATTAGCAAACTGAAATTTGAGCCAGATGATAAGGATGTGCTTTTTTTCATTCCTGTGAAAATCCACCCAATCTGGCCAAGCTATAACCCTTTCAAAATTGCAGTTTGCACATGTTCAGTAGAGGTTTGTTATAGTTTGGGACTTAAAATTCTCTGAAGCTTTTCTGTCCTGAACATGCTCCACCCCTCAAACTCCTGTGTATCATCAGACTTCACAGGTGCCATCCCTACAAAGTGACTGAGCATGCTTCATCCCAGGGCTGAGCAAGATTTTCTGGGTAATTTCTGTTCTCAGCTGCCAGATGTAGCATAAGCATCAGAATGCAGAGCAGGGAGATGGTCACTCGTGTACTCTTGATACCCCCACCCCTGCCCAGGCAGCAGGAAGGAAGGAGGAAACTGCCTGACTTGAATGCAAAAGGCGAGAAGCAGTGGGGGCTGTGTGGACAGTAGCTGGAGGCACAGGGATACTGACAGTCGGCAGGACATTAGCAAGAGCTAGGGGAATAGGAACAGTACTGGGTTTATAATAGTGCCAATGGTGCCATGGCATACTGGGAAGGGGCCCTTACAGACCTGTCTAACTCAGCCACACGGCCAGGTCTGTCCCCTCGCCAGAGGCAGTCCAGCACTGAGGCCTTGCTGTGTGAGCAGCTCCTAGTCAGCAGATACCACTCGCCTGTAGGGGGCTTGCTGCCAAGCGCCCAGGCTCTGCCATGCAGGCTTTCAGGGGTCATGTCCCCGGGGGTCTGCCCCACTCCCCAGCATGGCTATGGCTCCAAGCGGTCTCTGCTCACTGCCACCTGTAGGGCCCCGCTTATCTCCTCGGGGCCACACCACCTGGGATTGGTGCAGAGGCTGGTCTGGTCTTGGCCAGTGGGGAGAAGGGCAGCACAGGGGGCTTGGCTGGGCCCTGCCAGGCAAGTGGGTCCGGAGGGAGCCTGGCCCAGACAGGCCCTGCTCCCACTCCAGCCTGACTGATCGCGCCGCTCCCGAGGGTCTGGCCCCAGCTGTGCTGCCTGCTTAGCCCACCACTCGGGGGGGGGGGCGGGGGGAGGGAATGCTGGTAGGGTTGCCAACTCTGATTGAAGGTATTCCGGGAGATTTTTTTTCCAACATGAAGTAATGTCATTTTCTTAAAATATCCTATTAAAATCTCCCAGATTGTTTTCAATAATCACCGATTCTGGGAGATTCCAGGCCAATCCTGGAGGGTTGGCAACTCTAGGTGTTGGCCAGTGCAGGGTGAGGGAGGTTTGTTGTGTTTTAGGGCACTGGGCAGTGGGGAGTTTGTGGGAGGCACTGTGCAGTTATGATAGTGGGGGAGTCCTGGGAAGTGTGTGCGGGGGGGTCCTGTGGGCAGGGTGTGTGTGCAAGGCACAGTGCAATTGTAGTGGGGGTCTGGGCAGGGGGGTGCTGAGCATAGGAGCACTGGGCAGTGTGGTGCAGTGCATGGCATGGGCCCACCCCTGAGGGGCAGCTGTAGGGTAATCAGGTAGCAAGTGTGAAAAACCGGGATGGGGTGGGTAATAGGTGCCTATATAAAAGAAAGAATATTGGGACTGTCCCTATAAAATCGGGACATCTGGTCACCCTAGGCGGCTGCCACTTTGTAAACAGTGCCTTTGCGCTGGGCGGAGCGGGGTTGCCCCCACCGTGCCATGCCCCATTGTCCCTGGCCAGCCCCTCGCTCCGGGGATCAATCCCCACCCCTGTACCATACCCCATTGCCCCCATGGGGGTCCACAAATGGTTAATGCGGGCCTGGATAGGAACAGAAGATGGGACCATGGTGGCATCCAGGAGGAGAGGGGACAAGAGCACATGAAAGGACAGGGACAGGACCTCAGGTGGGAAGCAGGGAAAGGAGGAGAAAGGGGCAGAAGGGTCTATAACCACTAAAGAAAACTCCCCTCCAGAACCTGGAACTGAGGTCATGAATCTTTAGTCTCAACAGTCCTCTGCTGTCAGTCACTGACAAAGTGTGCATTTCATCTCCCTCCAGAAGCTGGTCCACAGAGAGGATGACAACGTACTGTTGTTACTCCATTAGCTCAAGCAGCAGAGGTCTGTGCAATGGTTCTAAAGGTTCCAACTCTGCTGATGATCCATGTGGGTTTCAGTCTGATGCCACATGGTGGAATTTCTGTTCTTCAGTTCATTCAGTGCAGAGGTCAGACCGGCCCTGGGGATGAATCAGGATTGTGTAGTGAAGGAAGCCATTTTTTGTAGAACCCCTGCCTCATTTGTCACAGAAGTTAGATGGTCTCACGGGTAGGTAAGGTCTCACGGGTAAGTCACTTGAATGCCACACTAGACAAAGAGATTCTACCTGTGCCTGTGTCACAAAGTTCCTGTGTGATGCGGGGCAAGTCACTTAAACTGAAACTTTGACAGGTGGCCATTATTTGTGTGTTCCTCGTTTTCTGGGGTCCTGACTTGAGAATCTGGTGTCAGGTTTGCAGAAGTGCTGAGCAGTCACAACTGCAACTAAAGTAAATTGAAGATGTGCTTTGAATATCTTAAGTGCTATAAAAATGTTAGGTACTCTGAAAAATCAGGTCCTAGATTTCTTAAATTTGGCACCCAAAACTAGTGGATACTTTTGGCAATTTTGGCCCAGAACCTCACAGGCATTTAGGCACCTAACTCCTATTGATTTCAATGGGAGTTAGGTTCATAAATACCTGTGAGGAACTAGGCCTCTGACATAATTCTCCCATCTGTAAATTCTCCCAGTGCTGTGAAGGTGAATTAATATTTGTGAAGTACTCGGGCTACTTTACTTCTGAAGAGAGCACCCACATAGGGGTTTAACTTTAACTAATGTGCTTTAACTGCACATCTTTAGTTAATTCATCTTCACTTCTCCAAGTGCTTTCAAGTAGACTTGTCCCTCTCCCCTCCTCCCCTTCTCCCCCCTTCCCGCTCCCCCCGGCATAGTTGAAGGCAGCCTGAGAGACGCCTCCTGCTCACAGCATTCCATCCCATACTCCTCTGGGGGTGAAGAAACTATTTCTGTGGCTCAAAAGCCTTCAGGGAATTAGGACAAAGGTTTTCTGTCAAGTGTTTCATTGTTTCATCACCTGAGGTTTTCCTTTGCTTCTATCTCTTTTATGATACCAGTCTTTTCTCTTGACTAAAGCTTTAATGGAAGATCAAGCTCATATGAAGGGCCTGATTCTTCACTATCTTGCACATTTACACCTCTCCAAAGGAACTGTAACATTCTACCAAATGGGAGCAATAGTTTTATAGCTATTTGGTCCAGCTGTAAATAAGAGTGAAGGTGTGTAGCAATGGAGAATGAGTCTCTTCTACAAACAGAATGTCAACTGTCTCTGTTATTAAGCCACTTCCACCCTGGTTTGCCAAGGCTATGGAGATGCCAATCCCCTCTGTTCCCATGGCCAACATCTCTCACTATTTTTGCTTAATCTTAAGCGGGGGGCGTAGTCAAAATAAGTACCAGAGCTCTATTGTTGCCTGGCCTGCTACACCTCCAGACAGAAGTCCTGGGCCTTTGAGATATTTGGGCAGCAGCTATCATCAGGAAGAGCTCCCGCTCCCCACAACACCGCTCAACATTTTGATACAGAATACTGATCTGTTGTGTGCAGAAATACTACTACATAATTAAAGCTAAATTACTTATCCATTCACAGGATTGCTAAAGGCAGCAAGGTTCTATCACTGAAAGCAGAAGGAAAGATACCTAATAATGCCATTACCTTCCAATGCTCAGTGAATACTTTAATTTATACCTGAGCTGGCTCCAAAATCATATTCACCATTCCAGCAAATGTTACAATGTGATACAAATTACTAGCAGACAAAGCAAAATGTTGGTCCCCACCTGGCAGTGGCTAACTTAATATCAGTATAAATAGGCTGATTATAGGACACATTGCTGATTATATGCTATATTTGACATGCCGTGTAATTTTATATATTTTGCTTGTGAAGCACTGAAAGAATAAATGAGATATTTATTTTTAACCAAATATACCTATTATTTTACTACCTGGATTTGTAGTTGGCATACAGTGGACTGCAAGGCTTGCTGTGCTGCTTGATGTGCAACAAATTCCAAAAAGAGGGTTTGTCACATCCTTACATAATACATATTATCACATTGAACTGCCTTATAGCCTGTTAAATGCTACATTTTGTTATGATTAGCTGAGTATAGTGGGCCGTTTCCATTACATAACACAATTTATCATCATAAAAGACCACCCTTATTCACCAGGATGGCTCCTGCTCCTGGGTCCAGTACTAGTTAAAATTTTCATTAATGACTTGGATTATGGAATGGAGAGTATGTTTATAACACTTGTGGATGACATCAAGCTGGGGGAGGTTTCTCGTTCTTTGGAGTACTGTACAGGATTAGAATTCAAAATGAACTTGACAAATTGGAAAATGGGTCTGAAATCAACGAGATGAAAGTCAATAAAGACAAGTGCAAAGTACTTCACTGAGGAAGGAAAAAGTCAAATGCACAACTACAAAATAGGGAATAACTGGCCAGGTAGTAGTCCTGCTGAAAAGCATCTGGGGGGTTATGGTGGATCACAACATGGTGCAGTTGTGAAAAAGGCTAATATTCTAGAGTGTATTAACAGGAGTTTCGTATGTAAGAGTATATCTTCACTACTGGCCGGATCAGCGGGCAGCGATCGATCCAATGGGGATCAATTTATCGTGTCTAGTCTAGACTCGATAAATCAATCCCTGAGTGCTCTCCCATTGACTCCTGTACTCCAGCTCGGCGAGAGGCGCAGGCGGAGTCGACGGGGGAGCGGCAGCAGGCGACTCACCGTAGTGAAGACACCGTGATAAGTAGATCTAAGTATGACAACTTCAGCTACGTTATTCACGTAGCTGAAGCTGTGTAACCTAGATCGATCCCCTCCCCCGTCCCCAGTGTAGACCAGGCCTTAGATACAAGAGGTAATAGTCCAGCTCTACTTGGCACTGGTGAGGCCTCAGCTGGAGTCCTGTGTCCAATTCTGGGAGCCACACTTTAGGAAAGATCTGGATAAACTTGAAAGTGCCCAGAGGAGAGCAACAAAATAATAAGAGGCTGAGAACACCAGACCTATGAGAAAAGATTTTAAAAATCTGGGCATGTATAGTCTTGAGAAAAGAAGACCAAGGGGGACTTATTAACAGTCTTCAAACATGCTGAGGGCTGTTACAAAAAGGACTGAACGATTGCTCTTCATGTCCACGTCTTTTATGACTAGACAAGAAGTAATGGGCTTAATCTGCAGCAAGGGAGATTTAGGCTAGATATTAGGAAAAACTTTCTAACTATAAGTGTAGTTAAACTCTGGAATAGGCTTCCAAGGGAGGCTGTGGAATTCCCAGCATTGGAGGTTTTGAGAACATGTTGAACAAATAGCTATCAGGGACAGTCTAGGTTTATTTGGTCCTGCCTCAGCTCAGAGGGTTGGACTTGATGACTTCTAGAGCAGTGATTCTCAAACTTTTTGGGCTCAGGATCCATTTGTAAATGTTATGGCCTGTCCCAACCCAGTAAATAGTGTGGTTTCAGTCAGATCCTGCTCCCCCCCCCCGCCCTGCCCCAGGGGGTGAGAGGTTGGGTCCTGCCCAATACTCACCTAAAGCGACAGTTCCTATGCTGTCAGGCTGGCTGGGTTTGGTTCTCCGCTCTGGGTGTTGTAACCTCTGGGGTTGCAGCACCACTCAGGTTTGGCCCCACTGCCCTGACTGAACCAAATTTGTGTGAGTGGAGATATGACCTGGCTCTTGGGGGTGCAGTGACACTCACTCAGATTTGGTCTTCCGAGACTCCTGTCATCATGACATCTGGGCTAAACTTGAGTGGCACTGGGACCTCAGTGGTTGCAGTGCCTGGAGCAGGGAGGTGAGCCCAGCCAGCCCCCAGGGACAGGAGCTGCCACGCCACCCTTCGAAACAGTCTGCCAATCCAATTTTGGGCCCCAACTCACAGGTTGAGAAACGTTGCTCTAGAGGTCCCATCTAGCCCTACATTTCTATGATTCTACTGAATCATTTTTGCTGACCATGGTTTGTGCAAGGCTATGATGGTGTCTCAGAGAGATACTGAAATATGCCAGAGCTATTTTAATAGCTTCCTAAACCAGCCTTTACACTCGTAAAACCAGCCTGGTAGCCTTTCAGTCTGATGAATATCTTCTGTTCTAGTGATGCACTGCATATTGTATCCCACAATGGAAGTGCTACATTGTTTACTACAAGAAGAACTTTGCCCCATAATCCACTAAACTTTATTCAGACGTAGTCAGGGTAGAGTAATCTTACTTTATTATCTACTAATTCAAAGCTGGATTTGGCAGCTGAGACCACAACAGCATTAGGTGATCTATCTCTGTTTACTTTCCACTATGTGTTTGGATACAAATCCATTCTCATCTTGCCAGGGACCTTGTTTTCTGCATACTGAATACTGTAAAATGTTGCATACCTCTGCAGCACTGTAGCTTTACATGCTGTAAATCAACGGTAGCTCTGTTTGAGTAAGGACTACGGGACTTGGCTTGTATAATCATAAATAATCCTTAAAGGAGACATCTAAATATTTATATTCCATTTCATTTTAGTCAATCATAGGGCATACCTTTACATATTGAAATCATAATGTGGTCTAATGAAAACTCGGTGTGATTTTTCCAAAGCACCTATGTGCCTGAGGAGCACAAACCTTATTGAAAGTCCCTGGGCATACTGTGTTATTTTCCATGGGACATGTGACTCTAAGGGCATGTCTACACTTACCGTGGATCAACGCTGCAGTGATCGATCCACCCGGGGTTGATTTAGCGGGTCTAGTGAAGACAGGCTAAATCGACTGCAGATCGCTCGTCCGTCAATTCTGGTACTCCACTGGAATGAGAAGCATAAGATAAGTCAACAGGAGAGTTTTTCGCGTTGACCAAGCATGGTGTAGACACCGCAATAAGTTGACCTAAGCCACGTTGACTCCAGCTATGTTATCCACGTAGCTGGAATTGTGTAACTTAAGTCGACTTAACCCCGTAGTGTAGACCTGTCCTCAGTCCCACAGGTGCTTTGGAAAATCCCACCCTCAGCTTTCAAGGTTACAAATAATGTAGCCTGGGATTTGTAAAGATGCCTAAGGTAATTCCCAACTGCTATTGAAAGTCAATGGGATTTGGTCTCCAAATGGCCTCAGACTTTTTTTTAACATCCCAGTCCAGCCATTAGCATTGGTGTTAAAAGAAAAGGCTTTAGCTGGTGTGAAAATGATCAGTCATGCTGCTCCATTAGTCTTTTTGGAAACAATTCATCAAATTCTGCAATTGGCCATGCATCTTGTGCTGCCCCGTTGAGCAGAGTGGGGTTGCACAGAGTGAAGGTGGATTTGGCTCCATAACATTAACAAAAGAGCATTTAGCCTGGAAAGGAGATTTAGAGTGTACCGTGGTGAGATATACAGATAACTATGAAGGATATAGTGACAAAACTATCAGTCCTCTCTTTTATCTTGTCTCATAATATGAGTACAAGGTGATGCTCAGTTAGGTTAATGGCCAGTATATTAAAGACCAAAAGAAATGCTATTTTATCCAGTGTGACCTGATTTTCAAGAGGGCTGGATAATTTATGACCATTAATAACATTTGTAGCTTACTGTACCAAGATAAAGATGATCAAACATTACGCTCCTGGTCATGAACGGATTGCCAGTGTGTATCAAGAAGGAACCACAGATTCTTCTTTGCTTCCCTGTGCTGGGGTGGTATGTGAGGATAAATGGACTTATACTTCCTCCACAAATCTCCATTCTTCCTCCACACAGCCCTCTGCTGCCCACTTCAGGGAGCTTGTTGGCACCTCCTGCCTGCCTTACTTTTAAAGCTGGCCAAACACCAACAATTCTATTTCATGATAAATGTTGAGGTTTCAAAATTTGGTTTTGTTGGAACAAAAAAGACCCTTTGAAATTTTTCATACAAAATTATGAGACACCAACCTGCAGTGTTGCCATTAGCCCAATGAGCAGAGCACTCCCGTGGGAGCCATGGGTTCAAGTCCTGGCTCTGAATTAGACAGAGCAGGAGCTTGAAGCAAAATCTCTCAGATCCCAGGTGAGCACCTCAATCACCAGGCTATTAGCTATGCTGGGTGTGGCTCTCTAGTTTTGACCAGAAATTCCATCCTGATCTAGAGAAACCTTCCTGACAAAATTTTCATCAAAACTGATACACTTTCTTGAAATATTTTGGTTCAATGAATCAGCATTTTTTTAATGGTAAAACCTTTTATTGAAGTGTTTTGACCCAGCTCAGTTTGCTTCTCCTTGAGCCCTGACCTCCACTGCTTCAAGCCAGACGGCAGAGTGGGGAAGAGCAGAGTAGGTGGTGAGCACAGTGTCATTAAGCTCTTTAAGATCTCAGCTTCTTAATTATACTCACCAATTGCCCTCTGCTGCTCCCTGTGGAGCCACATAGGCGGAAGGCGGGGGGATAGAGCCAGCATTGCTGCCCTGCTCTGTACTTCTTGCACCCACGCGACTCCACACGGAGCCCCAAAGAGAAATTCATATGTTTAATTAAGAAGCTAAGCTCTGAACCACACTTCAGTCACCCAACTAGACTCTTCAGATCTTCCCTCTCTGTGCTCACCCATTACTCTGTGCTGCTGTTTGGCTTGTGGGGGCGGAGGTATTGGAAAGGCGAAGGAGCAGAGCAGCAAGGAGAAGGTAGGAAGCAACCAGGGATTAAGGCCCCAATTCAGAAAAGTACTTTAACACATGCAATATACACTCCTTAAAAAAATAAAAGAGAGAGAGAGAAGGAATAATGCAGGACTGTCGACCCCTCAAACCATGAGACTGTCTTAAAAAATAGGATTTTTTTAATTATAATTTTTTGGATCTTTATTTTCCTGCTGGTTTATGAGCATTTAGGAGGTCACTTTTTCAGGCTGTTTCCCAAACCACGACAGCAATAAACGACCCTATTTTTTGATGAAAGCTGAGAGTCTTGCATAATCACATGACTTCAGGAGTTATGGCTTGAAGAAACCCACCAAATATGTCCAGTGTCGCCAATTCTCATAATAAGTTACAGAAAGACAGGAGAGAAAATTGAAAGAGAAAATGTCAGCAGGGCCAGCTCCAGCTTTTTTGCCGCCCCAAGCGGCGAAGAAGAAGAAGAAGAAAAAAAAGGCTGCGATTGGCGGCACTTCAGCGGCTGCTCTACCGCGCCACTTCATTCTTCCACGGCAATTCAGCAGCTGGTCCTTCCCCCCAAGAGGGACTGAGGGACCCGCCGCCGAATTGCCTCTGAAGACCCGGACGTGCCACCCCCTTCCATGGGCCACCCCAAGCACCAGCTTGCTGTCCTGGTGCCGGGAGCCAGCCCTGAGTGTCAGGAAAGAAACAGACAAAGGAAGAATATGGGGAGAAAGAAAGGTTTTAGGGCACAGGGAGGCTATACATAAATATTAGATATTATTAATTAACAGCAGTTTCAGAGAAAAAATGGAAATAGGAAAAAAAAAGCAAAAGCCACAAAAGTAAGAGAAATAGGGTAGTATCCCTTTAAATAATTTGTGATGCTCACCATGTTCAGTTCTAGATGCTGCCAGAAACCAGTCAGGGCAGTAGTATGCATGTAGGTAGGCCTGGCATGTTTCTATATATTTAGTAAACAGGGTTGTCTAGGACTCAGCTGTGCCCATTTGGTGTCTTCATATTATTTTTGTCATGTGAGCAAAAGATCTACCCCATGGAAATGAACTGATGCTGCTGTTGAAAGGGAGGAAAGAGGAATGGATAGTGTAACTGAGGTAGGGGCCCGCATGCGTGCATACGTATCAGGAAAGGAAACTTAGAGAGGGACTTTGCCTTTTCAGCTTTATCTACACACAGTTTTTGTAGCACATTAACTACCGTATATTAGGGTTACCATATTTTGAGTGTCCAAAAGGAGGACACTCCACGGGGCCCTGGCCCCGCCCCCAGCCCCACCCACGCCTCGCCCCAACTCCTCCCCTTCCCCAAAGTCCCCGCCCCAACTCTGCCCCCTCCCCTGCTTCTCGTGAACATTTGATTCGCAGGAAGCCTGAAGCAGGTAAGCGGGAGTGGGGGGAGGAGGCGCAGCCCAGTCTGGCCCCCCCGGCGTCTCCAGCCTGGGTCGGCTCGGGCCCTGGGCCAGCCCCCGGCCGAGCACCCCCGGCCCGCCCAGCACTGCCGGTCCCCGGCCCGGCCCCCGGGCCCCCGGCCGAGCACCCCCGGCCCGCCCAGCACTGCCGGTCCCCGGCCTGGCCCCCGGGTCCCCGGCCGAGCACCCCCGGCCCGCCCAGCACTGCTGGTCCCCGGCCCGGCCCCCGGGCCCCCGGCCGAGCACCCCCGGCCCGCCCAGCACTGCCGGTGCCCGGCCCCCGGCCCCCGGCTGAGCACCCCCAGCCCGCCCAGCACTGCCGGTCTCCGGCCCGGCCCCACACCCCCGGCTCCAGCCCGGGCCCTGGCCCCCGGCCCCCGGCTCGGCACCGCCGGCCCGGCCCCCGGC
>NC_048300.1:33945143-34002793 GCF_013100865.1 Trachemys scripta elegans
GCCGGCCCTGCATGTCCCAATTTTCCCGGCCATGTCGGGCTTTTTGGGGTTTCCCCCCGGACGGGGATTTGGAGCCCAAAAAGCCGGACATGTCCGGGAAAATCTGGACTTATGGTAACCTTACCGTATATATTCGTTCATAAGCCGACTATTTTTGGTAAACAAGTGACTCATCAAAGAGGGGGGTCGGCTTATAAACGGGTCTATACCAACATTCGATGATTTTAAACTCTATAGAATCATTGAATTGAATATCTAATACAGGGATCGGCAACATTTGGCATGCGGCCCGCCAGGGTGCTTACCAATTTGTTGTGCAGGAAGCGGCAGCCAGCACATCCCTTGCGGCCGATCGCAGCTCCCACTGGCCGTGGTTCGCCGCTCCAGGCCAATGTGGGTGGCAGCACATCCCTCAGCCTGCGCCACTTCCCGCCACCCCCATTGGCCTGGAGTGGCGAACCGCGGCCAGTGGGAGCCGCGATTGGCCGAACCTGCAGATGCGGCAGGTAAACAAACTGGCCCGGCTCGCCAGGGTGCTTACCCTGGTGGGCCGCGGACCAAAAGTTGCCGATCCCTGATCTAATACATTGTAGTTTTGTTTACCTGGAGCGTCTGCAGGCCTGGAGCTCCTCAGCTCCCGGTGGCCACGGTTCGCCATTCCCATTGGCTGGGAACGGCAAACCGAGGCCGGAGAGAGCTGAGGGGCTCCATGCCTGCAGACGCTCCAAGTAAACAAAACGTCCCAACCCACCAGCGGCTTACCCTGATGGGCCGAGAGCCAAAGTTTTCCAACCCCTGAAATAAAGGGTCGGCTTATGAAAGGGTCATACAGTTTTTGCTATTTTTACCTATCCATTTTGGGGGGTTGGCTTATAAACGAATGAGCTAATAAACGAGTATATATGGTATATAGATTTAGAAATGGATATAGCTGAAGAGGAAAAATAACCCTAGTTTGGAAGCAGTTATACCAGCATAAAGGTGCTTATACTGGAATTGCTTATTTCAGTAAATTTATGGCAATAATCAATACCAGTATAAGAACTTTTATACCTATGTATCTGGATCTATACAAGGGGATGTACTGATTTAACTATACTGGTATAAAACCACTCCCCTAATTGAAATAGTTAAATCAGTCCAAAAACTGTATAGACCAGGCCTTACAGAAAGAGAGGAAGAGACAAATTTTAATTACAATTTTTGCTTTATTTTAGAATTTTCTTTAACTCTCTCCTGCCTACTGATGAGAGACTATTCTCATGAGCTCATGGTTGTGTAATCTTTCTGCCAAGTGCACTAAGAAACATTGGATTCAAGGTGTTTAGTTCTTGGAAAATAACTAAAACAATGCATAGGCCCTTCCCCCTAGACCCACACTTATGTCTGCTTTGGAAAATAAATCTTCCCGGGGTCACCTTTGCATACAATATTTTTCCCATTTATAAGCATTTCTTGAATATGGAAGAATAATCTTTTATTGGCAGGAAAGGAAACACATCAAAAGAACATGGAAATCTCATGTAAAAATGTAAGGAACTTAAGTCAACAAACCAGGAGTTTGGTCAACCTTCCCTCCCCAATGGCTCAATAAAAGTACATCTGATGGAGATCCAAAACTTTGTCCACCACAAACCTCACCCTCTGAAACCCCACTCATCAGCTGAGTCACTCTCTAGGGTAGGGATAGCTCTCCTCTGCTGGTCTACCCACCATGGTATCCATTCCACTCTACCAGTCCAGTTGTGGAGTCTGCCCCCACTTCACCACCAGTCCAACCCTATGTATTCCTTCTGTAAGCTTCAGGATGTTCAACTGGGAAACCAAGAGCAATATGACTTTTTTGGATACAGTCCCAACTCCTTATCACTAGAAGAGAACACTTTCCCTCTCAGCTTGCTGGGCACAAACTTCATTATCCAACCTTAGTTCAAATCTTATTACCCGATGGTGGTTCCTCATCCAGGACCCATTTAGCACAATTCCTATTCCCTTTCATTAAATAGTAAGGATAAATATTATCACACATTTGCATTATAACTTAAACCAATTCTAACCTAAACAACACTTAGCTAGTAGAATTATGGGTAAATAATATGCAAATGAAGTAGGCCAGAGCTGCTTTGTTTTCCCTTTTCCCCAGTAGAGAGCACAGAGAGTTCCTCTAAATTCTCTGTCTTACATCTGTAAATTGGTATCCTATTTTAACACTTTGTCCGGTGGAGATTTTCTAGGACAGAGTTGAGTTCCAGCTCTCCTACATGTAGTTTAATTTAGGTCTTAATTAAAGCTCTTTGTTACATATAGCTAACAAGAATAGTGATAATTGATCATATTTTTGTACTTATATAGCAACTTTCATCCATCAATCCCAAAGCACTTTACAAAGATTGATTAACAATTCTGACATCAGATTGGAAGGTAGTGTTAATGCATATACTTATTTCACACATGGGATATAGCTATATATCACAATAGGCTTTTCATCAGGTCTGCATTTCTAAATTGTGTAGGCTGCTATAAGCCCTAAGGAATCACTGCAGTGTGCCAGCCACACCCCAACTCATCCCCTACACCAGAGCTGGGTGTTGTGAGGCTAAGCTGGCCTTGTAGCAGCTGGGGAATCCCCATCTGACTTGTTAGGGCAGATTTTGCCCTATTTACACTGCTGAAACTGAGCAGAACAAGCGGAATAGGCCTGAGGCGGGTAAGGGATTTTACCAAAGTCACACAGTGATTCAGTGGCAGAGCTGCAAATAGAGTTCATGCATACCTCACTCACAGTTTTATGACCTGACAATCAGACAATAATCTCTCCTCTAGCTACTGCTTTCTTCCTTTCATTTGTAAAGAAAGTATCATTAAATTCTGGATTAAAAATAAGCATACAAACCAGAATACATAGTCAAGAATGACTGTGGGCCAGCATCTTGGTAAAACTGAGACCAGAACTTGGACCTATACGTCCAATTTATGCTTAAGTCTAGTATAATTTCCAAACAGCGAACTCACCTTGAGTTTTTTTTCAGTCATATAATGGGTGTATTTCATTACATTACTGATAAAGGGACTAAGCCCGCTTGCCTCTGCCCCCTCGCCCCACCCCACCCTCTTCCCACGCAGAAAGAACACAGCAAGCAAAACACAAAGTCAATACAGAAAGGAAAACTTGTATGACAAGAAAAAGGATCACAAAAATAACAGGGGAAGATTCTGTGTTTGCACACCACCTAGCACAATGGGGTCCTGGTCTAGGACTGTGGTTCTCAGCTGCTATGGCAATACAAATAATAATGATAATTAATTGGACCCTAAAACTCTCTATCACAGTGGAATTCCTGGATGTATATGGAGAGTAGATAACCAATATAGGTGAAATAACCCCTGCTATATCAAGAGCATGCCCTTCAAACACATCACACTACAGCAAGTCAGTGGCAGAGAAAGACCTAATCTCAGATCTCAACACTGCTTCCCCCCAGGCACCGGACTGTAGAACTTGGTCTGATCCACAGCGTTACTAGGTGCTCCACTCGCTCACACAGAATGGCTAATAGAGCACTGATCAAAGGACTCCTCCTATGATGCCTGCTGTGGGCGTCTCTCGCATAGCGATGCTCCACTCCAAGACCTGGGACCGTGAAGCAAGTCCTCTTCTCCCCCTGACTTGTGTGATGAGAGAAGGGTTTGTTGAATGCGTAGTGGGAAAAGGACACTGGAGAAAGCACCTTAATATAAAAATAAAAGACACCTTAATACAAAAAGATAGCGGAGGAAACAGCTGCTGAGTCCCCATCACCAACACAAACCAGGAGGGGAACTACATATCCCCCGGCCACACAACCTACCAACCCTCCAAAGAGCCAGGAGTACAGAGTGCCTCCCCGATGCAGGAGATAGTGATTATCCATTTGTGTGAGAGGAGCAATGATCCACTGGTTAAAGCAATAGCTTGGGGAGTAGAGGGTGTGGGTTTGCTTCCTGCTCAAACATCTGGTGGACTCTGGGCAAGTCACTCAGTCTCTTTATGTCTCCGTTTCCCATCTGTAAGATGGGGATAATAGCATTTCCTTACCTCACTGGGGAGCTGTGAGGATACATACACTAAAGATTGTGAGGCACTCAGATAACCTGGTGATGGGAGAAGTACCTAAAATAGATGGAGCTCCGCACTCCTACTATCCAGGTGGGGGAAAAGATGGGAAAGAGGATATACGTCTCCATCAAATGCAGATTGTTTATCCTTAGTGTCAAAGCCTTTCACAATGTGCACTCCACCCACTTACATAATCTTCATCTTGTAGCAAGGTCAGCCCCAGCCTTTGCTCTGCCAATGGTGCCAGCTTCTATCACCTGACTCTCTGATTCTCTTACAAGCACGTTCATACTCTCACCTAGAGTGTCCCTTACAAGTAGGAACAGCTCCCAGTCAGAATCCGTAAAGCAACCTCTTTATCCTCCTTTGAGTTCCTCCTCAAAGCTCACCTCTTCCACAATGCACATTGTATTCCAATGATAGCCTGGCAGGTGCCGAGCTGTGATTACTGCTCTTGGCTGGCTAAGAACATCGCACATCCTAATATTGTCCCCATCTTCCACTCCAACCTGTCTATGTGTTTCATCCACCTATTCTGTTTACTCTTTTAGACTGCGACCTTTTTGGGGCAGGAACTGTCGTTTACCATATGTTTGTACAGCACCTAGCACAAAGGGGTCCTGACCTATTGTAATTGTTTAATAAAGAATCATCATTATTATTAATAATAATAATATTCAAAGTAGGTATTGCATAAGTACATTATCCACCTTGTCTGGGTTTGTTGCAGTTTTCCCAATGGGACCTATGAATCAAAGTTAGCAGTGATGTAACCTGTGACAGAAATTACACATCAGATGCAAATTAGTCATTACATAGGGATTAGCATAGTGTAATTTTCACTAGTGTGGCATTCTGTTGGTATGAAAAACAAACAACACTTTGCACTATGGGATGGAATAGGATGGGTGTAGAGTGGAAAGAAGGAATGAAGCACGAAAAACAACTAACTTGGGCTATTTCCAGAGTAAGGGCCAGTACCCAGGCAAAACTCCTATTGGAGACAATGGGAGTTTTGCCTGACTAAGGACTGGAGGATTTGACCCATATGAATAATGGTTCCTTTGCTGCTGTGGCATTTCTAGCCTACTACTTCAGACATAATAAGAAGATGCATCGTAGCAGTAGCTGAATAATACTTAATATATTATCTTATTCTAGGTGGTTCTTATACTAAACAAATTTCTGAATCACCCCACAGTCAAACTGATGCTCACTTTGCAACTCCTAATTATTACACAGCACTTGAGACAAGTGGGGACTAGAGAAGGAAATGACAACAAATGCTTTCTTAAAACTTATTGTCATACCAGATGTCAGCCACTTTTTTTCGGTGTATTTGTGTCTGTTGTGCACCTAACAATGCAACCATCTGTCATTGCAGTTACTCTCAGGAAAGGGAGTCACACATATTCACCAAGCAACAAGGAAACTTGATAGATGTGGGAAATATTAAAACTGGCAAGTAGTAAGTCAAAGGGAAAAGTCATGTACATGGAGAGCCTTGTAAAGTTCCCCTTTTTCCACCTGAGACATATTTTCCAGAAAGCTGAAGAAAGCACAGGACAGAACTGGGCCACAAACAATTCATAGATGTCAGTCTCTGGCCATTCACTCCAGAATGCAGAACAGCATTTCTCTGCTGTTGGTGTCAAAGCCAGGCCTGCACCAAATGGTGAGCCATGCACCAAGCAGGAATTGTGTTATCATTGTTTATGATGTTACAATAGTGCCTGGAGAGTCCAACCAAGATCAAGGCCCCATTCTCCCACATACTGTCTTTACACACAATATGAGACAGTCCCTGCCCCAAGGAGCTTACAAGCCAGAGGGGGACTAGATTTAGATGCTCAACTGAACATACAACCCACCCCTATTGGGGACTAGCCACCGACACCTCAAAGAACAAGGAGTGGGCAAGCAAGAGCTGAGGGCCTCTGACTCCCCCACACAAGCCAACCCCCAACGGACATCAGGAGAGGCGGGGGGGAGAAGAGATAGAGTGCCCACCGCTTTCCAGCAAGGGGAAAGAGCATAAAGTGTCCCTCCTCCCATAAGCCAGGAGGAGAGTAAAGCTGGGTGTAATCTGCTTCTGTGAATGACACAGCAGGATCCTAGAACATCCCCTCTACCATATGCTAGGACCCAAGGCAACTGTAATTGAGAGTCCCTTGTATAAAATTCTAAGCCAAGAGTCTGAGGTAATCACACAGTCTTGTTGATTCACTTGTGACACTGGCAGATCAGGTGCCAGCTCATACCAAAGCCCCTAGATCTTACTGAACACTGACAGCGCATAGCTGGAAACCAGTCTGGCTCACCTGTGCACTAGTATTGTTAAAATAGGGATTAGATTTATAGATATGTGTTTAATGTTTGGACTTTACAAAATGCTTGTAAGTTGCTGCATGCTTCAATCTCATTTATAATATCTGTATCCCATGCTATATGGCAGGGGTGGCCAAACTTACTGACCCTCTGAGCCAAATATAATAATCTTCAGAAGTTCGAGAGTTGCAAGACACTCATAACCTGCCCTGCGGGGCGGCACCTCCTGGGGCTTGGGGCTTCATCCCCATGCGGTGCACCTGCCAGGGCATGGGGCACACCTGCTGAAGTCCCAAGCCACAGCACTCCCCACTGCTGGGCTAAAGCCTAGAGAACCGCCCTCCCTGAGGCAGAAGCCCCTAACCCCACCACCCAGCTCCTTCCCACAGTCTATTAGGCGGAGAATGGGGAGGCAACGTGGGGTCTTCGCGAGCTGCACTTCAACTGTAAAAGCGTTTGGCCACACCTGCTATGTGGCAATATTTAAGAGTTTGCTTTGTAACTATAAAAGTGTTTGCTATGAAACTGGAAACCCCCACACTCAGGAGAGAAGCATTACCAAGTGTGAAATACAAGACATGTCATTTCCTGCCCAACAAAAGAGGGCCTCTTTCTTTAAGGATCCCCCAAATCTCATTCTTTAAGGATGCCCAAAGGGAGTGATGGACGGAATAGTTAGGCCTAATATCTGACCCACCAATTTTGGTTCACTGATTTCTGGTTCAACCCTTATCTTGTTTACCAGGCATAATCTCAGCTGGTCTAGTGTCATCAGATGAACCATTGTGGAACATCAGTGGACAAAAGACTTTGTTGATTGTTCCACCCCACACCCATAAAGAAAGGGTGTGCGCAAACCCTCGTCCCCTCACAGTTTGAACTCTAGGGGAAGGGAAGAAAAATCCCTCACCAGAAGGCTCTGTATCACTATGTTGCTAGGATTTTGGAAAAGGCAATATTTCTAAGCATAAGTAAAGGATCCCCAAGCTGCATAGTTTGGGTTACCCCTAAAGAACATATAGAGCTTGCACATTACAGCAGTTTCTATTAGGTTCCAAAAAGTAAGACTGTAACTTCTTTGTTTGTGTGTGTATGTTTACCTGTTTTAACCTTGTAAATAACTTGCATTTCTTTTTCCTACTTAATAAACCTTTAGTTAATTTATTACAGGATTGGCTATAAGCATTGTCTTTGGTGAGAAATCTAAGGTACAATTGACCTGGGGGAAGTGACTGGTCATTTGGGACTGGGAGTAACCTGAATATTGCTGTGATGTTTGGTGTAAGGGACCATCTGTCAACAAAGGCAGACTTCCCTGGGTGGCAAGAGAGAGTGGAATGCCCAAGGGGATTGTCTGTGACTCCATGTTAAGGCAGTTCTAGTGCTTGAGGAATTCACACTTGATACTTGGTTGGTGAAATCTAATTATAGAACACACAACCAGTCTGGGGTTTGTGCCCTGGCTTGTAACAGTCTGCCCTGATGTTGGCACCCACATTCATGAACCACTCCAGACAGCTTGATACCACCGTTATAAAAACATCCACCAGAAGGCATAATCTGACCTGTTCTTTCTTTACCAGTCACATGATGAACAGTAGCATTACAGGTCAAAATTCCAGCAATGCGGCTTTTCAGTGGTAACCTCAGAATCAATATGGATTTCTTGATTTGGGGTTAGGTTTGCAAGGCCAATTCATCTGTCCTTGTTCATTGTGTAACCCAGATACACTTCCAATTTCCAGAGAATAGTGAAGGCCTGATCAGTAGTCACGACAGCAACAGGCAAAGCCCCAAGTATTTGAAGTCATGTTTTTTTTTTTTTTCAGTTTGGATAGATCTCCTTTGAACAAGATTTCAAAGATTCAGTTAGTGTTTGGCCATCGGGCACCTGTGACAGAAGATGACTGACTGAATCAGTGCTTCCTTTCACTCAGAATCACTCATTGTGGATACTGGATAGCAGTTACACAAAAGTGTATGGTACACAAAAGTGTACTTGTATTGTACATGGAGACTAGCTTTCAAAGCAAACTGAGGGATAAATGTTGAAGCTTAGAACGCCCATTAGCATCCTGATCAAATCTCTCTTTTATATCCAAAGTGTTATGTTCCAAGAGTACATGCTATAAACTGCAGCTCTGTAATAACTTGCCGGGTCACATGCAGGATTGTTGTTTGATAAATCTGCTTCCCTTTAGTGTCATCAAACTTTTTTGGGGGGGAGGAGGGCAGGGGCAGAGGGGAAAACAAACAGGTCAGACTGCCAGCCTTTTTTTCAGCCAACATTTGTACCTATTGAAACATTTTGCAAAATTAATTAGATGAATTACTTTGCTGTCTCTGGAGTCTGGTGTACTCTTTTCACTAACACAGAGGCTGGAATTAAGCTGGCATCACTTCACAAGCCATTAGATCTGTGATTCACAACCTGGGGGCTGTGAATCTCTGATGGGTCAGGAGGAACTGTTGGATCACAGATTGCTGCAACTATCAGTGCACCACATTAGATGTCTGCCTCTCCCCCCCCACCCCTCAGGAAGCACCTTGACAGATAGAGATGGCACAGTACATTCACCTACTTCCCCCACACTAAATTTTGGTTGCAGCCATAACCAGTGCCCAGAGAGGGAATGTTATGGTTGTGCTGTGCTCCGGCAATGAAGCTCTTTCTCCTAATGTGAATGACACGGAGTGAATTATATTATGCTAGTCAAAATTACAGAAGGTACCACATCAGTGTATAAAACTGTTCAGTAACTGTTCAGTGCACGAAGGAACCTGGCTTGACTTATTCTCCAGCTACTGACCTGAACTGAAAAGAAGAGAGAGACAACCAGAATGAAAAGAAAATAAATGAATAGTGTCAGTGAGAAAATAGCCAGAAATACAGCAGAGAGAGAGAGACATAGACAGCCAATTGGACAGTCACTGGAGAAGCAAAATACGCTGATTGGTAACTTTCAAACTTCCAAGATGTTTAGCAGAAGAGGATGCCAGTTGCTCTGTGTGCCTCAGTAAGGTCCCTATCCTGGGAAATGCTGAGTTGCAGGTGCTGAGAACCCTAACTCCCGACGGTCTCTATTCCTTCATTCCCATTTGAAGTCAATGGGTGTTGAAAGATGCTAACCACCTCACACAACAGGTCTCCAAACTAATTGATTCAACCATCACCTCAGAATTGTGCCTCAGCCTCCATCACATTTGGTGGAGCTGTAGGCTGGTATTTTGGAAAGTGCTGGCAATTCCCATAGGCCACTAGTCATTCTCAACTGTCGACATTAAGTATTATGAACTCAACCATTCCCAAACACAGAGTAACAGAAAACAATTCCTGCGGTGAAATAGCAGTCATTTTCATCAGTGTGCAGTGTTCAGCTTGGTTAATTTTACTACTGACTGGCACTGAATATTGTTGCAGGGGCCGCCATTGATGATCTGTAGATGTCAATCTGTTATATCTGGGATTTGCTGTTTGGAAAAAAACCTGTCACACACAGTCTGCTTGTAACAAGTGTTTTCTAATACAATACTTTGTCATCCACAGAATGCAATACTCTCTCCACCCACCCACCGCAAATAAAAGACCAGATCCTGACCTACCTCTGCACTATGCGTGAGGGCCAGAAGTGTAGAGGAGAATGAAATCTATGTTTGTGAAGCACCTAGTCCCTGGCCCATGACTGGGGCTCCTAGGTGCCACCACAATACAAATAAATAACTGAGCAGGGGGAAAAACCCTCCTCAGTATCTGCTTAGCTCATACCCCTCCCCAGGAGAAAGAGTCCACACTTCACTCAATGGCAGTCATATCTGGCCATGAGGGAGCTGGTGAGTGATGAACAGGGAGGTAGCAATTCTCCTGAGGTCTGAATGGGGGGACAGGAGGGAGAGGGCAGGATTTCCCCTGCTGAATGGCAGATGAAGAGGCTGTACAGGCTGTGTGGACCTGAACCCGCAAGCCTGATTAGAGTTGTCAGCAATGTAGGATGAATCCGTCAGCATGAATATGGAGTACCTTCAGGTGTTAGGGTGGAGAGATAGATCACAATCCCTGACAATATTTTTCCATTGAAAAGTGCAGATTCGTCAAAAGTAAAATATTTCACAGAAGTGTGTCGATTTTTTTATTACATTTCATGTATACAAACTTTGAAAGAAGCCTTTCGATTTTCCATTTTGAAAAGATTTTTCATATTTTATAATATAAAGTTTTAAAAAAATGAAATAAGTAAAACCTTGAAATTGGAACAAAACATTTCAGTGTTATCAATCCAAGATTAAATTAGCAGAATTTCAGTTGCAGGACATTTAGACTATTTTAGGTTTTGCTCCATATTGGAACAGAAAAAAATTCAAAATTGCAGAGTTCTCAAGAATTAAAAAATCCAGGTCACACCCAGCCCTGGTTCTCAGGACGGTCATTTTATATATCATTTGAAGAGCGCCCCCTAATGCACCGTTGAGGCATTGGCTTAGTACTGACTCAGGAAAGAGTGCCACTGGCTGAATAATCAACACTGCTTTTTGTAGCACATAGGTGTCTCCTAAGAAATGTGTGTGTCTGGTTTTCTCTAGTAGTGTGTGTTGTATAGTTGACTGGACTTTATGTGAATGTTACTTATTATTTCCTTGTTTTTTTGTGTTTGCATTATGTAGAAACAGAATGAGCAAATATAACTCCAAGGTATCTAAGCTTTTTGTTGGACAATAGATAGCTAGATATTATGCCAGAGTCATTGAGACACCGATAGTTAAGGTTGTCTTCTGGTTTGCAGGTATTCACATTTGTTTGTCTTATAGGAAAACCATAGTATCTGTCCCAAATTTTCAGCACACAATTACTGAGAAAAGTTTTAATTTCTGACATGTTTCAAGAAAATCTGTTAATATCCAAGTTGTCATTGATTAAAAAGTGCCTCCTCCCAAAAAATTTTTTCACATTCTGAGTCTCATGCTTTTTTAGGCTCCTCTAACTTAAGAGCTACAGATGAAAGGTAAGAAAAAGCAGAAAGGTGATGGATTGTAAAAAGTCAGAGTTTGGTGGTCTATCTGGGGTGATGTCATTAACAATGAAAAAAATATGTTTAATCATCATAAGTGGCTCCTTCTGCACCCTCGTTAGCTGAGGGAGAAAATGTTCCATGTTGATTTCTTCCACGGAATAAAAAACTGCCTTTTGATATATGCCCTTGGTAATGCTCTCTGCATCCAAGATTGAGATCATTGAGATCATAGGGAATGGATTTTATTAGGCTACAGGCTTTGTGTTGTGTCAGAGAAGATCACCACTGAAGTAGCTGCTGGTTCATCCAAGACTAGGACATCTGTGAAAACCAATATCACCTTCTCCAAACCTCAAGCTGTGTAGTTTTACAGGAGTGTGCAGAAGGGATGGTGTAAGGGTTATGCAGTGCAGATGGGAAAGTGGAATTTAGGAAGGAAGTGGTGGGAGGCTGGCATTCTTATTGGGACAGAGTTAAGGTTGGGGTGTGTTCTTTGCTGTCAAATACTAATGTGTGGTGTATTCTCTGTCCCAGTCAAGCCCGGGTTATCGTTATCGCATTCCTATCCTTCTCTCGATTCATTCAGGCCTACCCAAGCCTCATCCTTCTTGGCTTAATTACCTTTCAATCAGCGGCGGCTCCAGGCACCAGCGCTCCAAGCACGTGCCCGGGGCGGCAAGCCGCGGGGGACGCCCTACCAGTCCCTGCGAGGGCGGCAGTCAGGCAGCCTTCGGCAGCATGCCTGCGGGAGGTCTGTCAGTCCTATGGATTTGGCAGCAATTCGACGGCGGGTACGCCAAAGCCGCAGGACCGGCGGACCTCCTGCAAGCATGCAGCCGAAGGCAGCCTGCCTGCCGTGCTTGGGGCAGCAAAAAAGCTACAGCCGCTCCTGCTTTCAATAATCCTTTTGCTTTTCTTTATGATTTCTAAAACCTTGGTTCATTCCATGGTTCCTTCTCATCTGGGATACTGTCTCCTCTTCCTCCTTCTCCATCTCCCCAGTTCTAACTCACCCTTCCATCATTCCAACATGCTATCACTAAAATAACCCTCCTCTCCCTCCACTCTGTCCATGCCATCCTAGTTCTTTTTCTCCCTTTACTAGCTTCCTGCCTCTTGCCATATCAGGTTCAAACTCCTTGTCCATACGTTCAAGGCCCTGCACAGCTGCCATCTGTGAATGTCTGATAACATGTTAACGAGGCATTCGCACACTATATCCATATGTAGTTTATATATATCTGCAGGGAGCGCATCAGGGCCAGGTCTTTTCCCAGACATTAAGGAGGAGATGGCCTCAGCTATTTCCTCAGTGCTAATGTCACATCCCAAGGCCTCACATTCTTCCACTTCCAGTTTCTTAAGTGAATAGTCACTTAGGAAAGAATGTTTATTGCTGAAGTTTGATTTTGCTTTGGAATTGTATAGTTCCAAGTAGAATTCCTGGAATCTGTTGTTTACAAGCAGGGGTCAGAGGCTGTAGAATCACTTTCTACTTGTATTTGAGGGATATAACAGGAATTTTGCCATGCGTAGCAGCTAAGTTAGATGACTAGCATTGTTCTCAGTGTTGCTATGCTTTCTGGCTCTAAGATTAAGTTGTTCAGCTAAGTGTGCAATATAAATTATTGTTAGACAGCCTGAGTAAATGCAAAATAACTTTCTTCTCGATCAACAACATCCTTTTCTTATCCCTGGTCAGGAGCATTAGCAAGATCTGAAAATCTAACTATGGGATAAGCTCTGATACTTAATATGTGTGTCAAACAAATGCAGCAGCCTATTAATAACTGCAAAGCAAATGGAAGGGATAATCTGCAGCCTCAAGCATCTTGGTGGTTTACCACTGGGTACTATCCTCCTTAAAAGGTTAATAATGAATGATGTTACCAGGGCCGGCTCCAGGCACCAGCTTAACAAGCAGGTGCTTGGGGCGGTCAGGGGAGAGGGGCGGCACCTGCGGCAATTCGGGGGTGGCAGGTCCCTCAGTCCCTCTAGGAGCGAAGGACCTGCCGCTGACCTGCTGCCGCCGATCGCAGCTTTTTTTTTTTTTTTTGCTTGGGGCAGCAGAAATGCTGGAGCTGCCCCTGGATGTTACATGGGCTTTCAGCAAGACTGTGCTGAAAAAGTGGTATGAGTCTGTTCTTTGATAGTACAACAAAGTCTTTCCTGGCTTTCTACTGCTCTTAGAATCCTTCCAGCTGGAATTCCCTCTGTGGCCCATTTCCACTTTTACTGAAGCCAGTAGCCATATTCAATTGGTGCAGCATCAAGCCCCCTGTTGGAGCTTTCTTATGGGAGCTAGTGCAGGGACAGATCACTTCATTGTCAGACTCATAAAATGTAATGATCAGGAAAAGAATGACCAAAGTGAGCACAGAATTTGCAGACATTTTTTACTGGAGCAAGTTCACCATATTCACTTAAGTAGTCTGAGATTATTAACTAATGAATGCAATGTGTGGACACAAGCTGTCTCTCCTAATAGCCTTCTGACATTAAAAGACAAAGGTCTTCTGCAGCACATTCACTGCAGTGTGGAATTTCTGTCAGCACTTGTAGCTAGGGCCCTACCAAATTCACAGTCCATTTTGGTCAATTTCACGGTCATAGGATTTTAAAAATTATAAATTGTCATGATTTCAGCTATTTAAATTTGAAATTTGTTATTCATGTTTGTTATGAATATGAATCATTTGTTATAATTTCAGCTATTTAAATAGATCTGTTGTAATTTTAGGGGTCCTGACCCAAAATGGAGTTGGGGGGGAGGGTTGCAAGGTTATTGTAGGGAGGGGGTTGCAGTATTGCTACCCTTGCTTCTGCACTGCTGCTGGTGGCAGTGCTGGCTTCAGAGCTAGGCAGGTGGAGAACGGTGGCTGATGGCCGGGATTCATAGATTCATAGATTCTAGGACTGGAAGGGACCTCTAGAGGTCATCGAGTCCAGTCCCCTGCCCTCATGGCAGGACCAAATACTGTCTAGACCATCCCAGATAGATATTTATCTAACCTACTCTTAAATATCTCCAGAGATGGAGATTCCACAACCTCCCTAGGCAATTTATTCCAGTGTTTAACCACCCTGACAGTTAGGAACTTTTTCCTAATGTCCAACCTAGACCTCCCTTGCTGCAGTTTAAGCCCATTGCTTCTTGTTCTATCCTTAGAGGCTAAGGTGAACAAGTTTTCTCCCTCCTCCTTATGACACCCTTTTAGATACCTGAAAACTGCTATCATGTCCCCGCTCAGTCTTCTCTTTTCCAAACTAAACAAACCCAATTCTTTCAGCCTTCCTTCATAGGTCATGTTTTCAAGACCTTTAATCATTCT
This sequence comes from Trachemys scripta elegans, assembly GCF_013100865.1. Lineage (NCBI taxonomy): Eukaryota > Metazoa > Chordata > Testudines > Emydidae > Trachemys > Trachemys scripta. The sequence continues at coordinate 33,959,906 of NC_048300.1, forward strand.
TGTTGCTCTTCTCTGGACCCTTTCCAATTTCTCCACATCTTTCTTGAAATGTGGTGCCCAGAACTGGACACAATACTTCAGTTGAGGCCTAACCAGCGCAGAGTAGCGCGGAAGAATAACTTCTCGTGTCTTGTTCACAACACACCTGTTAATACATCCCAGAATCATGTTTGCTGTTTTTTTGCAACAGCATCACACTGTTGACTCATATTTAGCTTGTGGTCCACTATAACCCCTAGATCTCTTTCTGCCGTACTCCTTCCTAGACAGTCTGTTCCCATTCTGTAATGTGTGAAACTGATTGTTCCTTCCTAAGTGGAGCACTTTGCATTTGTCTTTGTTAAACTTCATCCTGATCTGATCCCAGATCTGAAGGCAGAGCCACTGCCAGCAGCAGCACAGAAGTAAGGATGGCACGGTATGGTATTGCCACCCTTACTTCTGCACTGTTGCTGGCGGGGCACTGCCTTCAGAGCTGGGCACCTGGCCAACAGCTGCCACTCTCCAGCCGCCCAGCTCTGAAGGCAGGGCAGAAGTTAGGGTGGCAATACTGCAATCCCCCTAAAATAACCTTGCGACCCCTGCTTTTGGGTCAGGACCCCCAATTTGAGAAACGCTGATCTCCCCCATGAAATCTGTATTGTATAGGGTAAAAGCACACAAAAGACCAGATTTTATGGAGGGAGACCAGATTTCACGGTCCGTGACGTGTTTTTCATGGCCATGAATTTGGTAGGCCCCACTTATAGCCTGTGGGTTTGTTGATCGACCCTGCTGATGATTTTTACATGCGAGAACACTGCTGACACACTGAAGGGTTCCCCCTTGGATACTCTGTATCGTATGGAAGGACCCCACACGGTATAGAAAAGGCTTGACTATATAGCATCATTGTAGCATTCTATGCTGCAAATAGCTAAAAATTCAGCCCTGAGTGGTTAGGGATCATTAACCCTGGCCACAGTGATTTCCACATGGGTTACAACTGCACACTGGAAGGATTTGGTCTGAGGCACCTGGAGGCTTGCAGAAGGGTTTAGCAGCTCAGAGAGGGGCTGAACTGGGAAAGGTGCTGGTAGGGAGTTTACAGATGAGGTTACCTGTCTGCAGTACCGCAGCACAATTTACTGTGAGCAAGGCTACACATTTGATGTATATTGTGGCTGAGAATGAAGTTAGAGTTTGTGTGTGGGGGCGGGTGGGAGGGGTGGTTATTGTTCGGTGCAGTTAGAATGCAGACACAGGCAAGGAGTTAGCACATTGTCAATCCACGCGGTTCCACGTCATATTGACAGATAAAGTTTAAAGGTCTTAAAATTGTCTCTAAATAGGACAACCCCCTCCCCCGCCATCCCAACATGAACATACACACAAGTGAGCGGATTTGTATTTGCATAATCCATTTAACCTTTATCTGTTTCACCTCAGAACATCTAACTTAATCAACCTTATTAGAACACACTGTACGAGTTCAAAGGGTGAGAGACCTTCGACCACTCCTCAGTTCTCATTAACCAAAAATCAACACAAAAACGTTCCAGAGATTACACCAACACAGGCAAAAATACATTTCATAGAGCTTACAGGAATCAGAGGTCCTTAAGCTTCTTCAGAGTGTGGACCACGTCTTAATAAGGTGCTCTTATCATAGTTACCTTCCCTCTCCATTTACAAAGTCATGACACACCCCACTTCCACTTGCAATCAAATAAATCCCTGTGGCAACTACAGCAACTGCTTGCACAGCAAAGTAATATTGCAAAAGTATGTGATATATTTTAAGCTGCCTTTTAATGTGATTGTGCAACTAGAAAGAAGCAATACAGCCATTAGCACATGACCAGCTTGTTCACCAGAGACCCCTAGCAAGTGCCATGTGAGAATTGTTTTGCTCTCATAAAGGCATCATTGCCAGTGAGTAGGGCATTGGGCTCTTGGGTTCTGTTCTCAGATTTACCATTGCCCTGGTGCATGAACATGGGCAAAACGCTTCACTTTTCTATACCTCAGTTTGCCTATCCAGATAATGGGAATAATGGTCTAGCCTTCCTTTGTAATGTGCTTTGAGAGGTACAGATAAAAAGCATTCAGTACAGTACAGTTTGAAATGTGCCAAAAGATAAAAATATTACAATAGTAAGAAGACAGCAATTTGTTGATGCAAATATGCTTATTTTTAAAAAGAAAAAATGAGAAATAAAAAAACAAGGTTTTAGTTCCATTTCTGATATTTAGCCAAAGAAGCTTCAGATTCTAACCATACCAGGCATCTGGTATCGGGGTCCACATAGGAGGTGTGCTTAAACAAAGCTTTGTTTATTGAACATTGTCACTAAGCTCAGTACTGTACAGGACATAGAAGGAGATGTGACCTATTCCCCAAGGCTGATGTCCTGAAAAATCACATTATTTTCAGAGTGTCCCTAATGGTAGGATACAGGCCATCCCATTATACTGTGAATCTCCCACTCACACTGGTCACATTTTTGTCCTCTGTGGCTTTGGGTTTATTGTCCTAGATGACTTTGTCTTCCACACTAATCATGGCGCCTCAAGATTAGCTTATGAACTCCTGGTTTCTAAGAAAACCCTGGGCCACAAGCCATTGGAGGTATGCTGATTTACACCAGCTCGGGCCCCATGTGCCATACACCACATACTGTATTAAATAAGCCAGGACCATATGGAATCAACAGATTGAGTCAATGTAATCACTGACAATAATGGATGTACATCAGGGATGACTTTCATACTGAATTTTTTAAATTAAACTCAAAAACACTACACACTATGGATAAAATGATCTTCTTAGGGAGCACCTCAGCAGTGACCCTATTCTGTCCAAGGCACCATCTCACAAAGACCCTAAAAAGTCTCCCTCACAACCAAATGTAGAGTGCTTCTCTGGATAAAAAAATTGTCGTATTCACCTTACTGCAGTGATAAAGTACATTGGCGCAGACACTGGTCTCAGCCTAGTACTAACTGCTGTTCCTAGATGCATACATCATGATCGTTCTCAGCTTCAGCTAACCTTGTCTAGCATGTGAGACAACACAGTGGGCAAACACTGGATCTGCTTGATAGCTGCAATCTCCTGATACCAAAACCATGCAGTTCCTGATGCCAAGTTCATGCAGTGCCCACTTCAGCAACAGACTCAGGGTCACTGGCTATCTTTTGGACTGGTCTTTCTCAAGGATTAAATAGTTGTGTACAAAACTGAACATGCTTTAATGCGTTTCCAAACTTCAGACAAGGTCTGGTGTAATTATTTCACAATATTTTTAGTAGTATTGTAGCTTGTGTTCCACCTTGTGCTGGGCCCTTCAGCTCCTACTCCCTCATGGGTCATGTATTAACAGGAGGGATAGTGTGGGGACTGCTTTGATGGATGGATTAGTTTTCCTAATGTGCTGGAAAACTTCATTGTTGCTAAAATTCCAGCAGAAGACGACATGAGCGAGCAATGTCCTACTGTTTATTTAAGGTTACCGCTGGTATACAGTTCCTATGTTTTGGTTCTTGCTTCTGATAAAAACTCACTGCAATCTGGCTGTCAGCTCTGTAATGTTTTCAGCATTAGCTCTGTCCCTTTTCACAGCCAGGACTCCCCAATCCAGGTCTGCTCCCCACACCTTCAGCAGAGAGCTGAGCAGTTTGCAGGTAGTTATGCTGCTGGACCAGTGGCTGGAACTTACACCTCTTATCTCATGGAAGCTGCTTGGTGCTCCCTTCCCTTTTTTTCTCACAGGAGGAGGTGGATGAGACCTAAGCACAGGTCGTGGCTGGAAGGAGGAGAAGGACCATGTTCATCATCCTTGCCAATATTGGTAGCTGATCAAAAAGTCAGAGATCCCAGTGGTGAGATTGGTGAAATTCCAGAAAGCTGGAATCACTGATTGAGATTGAGGTTAGACAAGTTTGAGAGTGGGGGATGAGGCTGATCTGACATGCTGTGTGAATAGTGTGGCTTAGCTAGTGCTTCCCAATGTTTCCCACTACCCACCAGTATAATTCCTACATTGGCTGGGTTTACATTCAGCCAGCTGCTCTTCACCATATACTGATCTTCCTTAGGCACTAAGCTATCAGAAAGATGGTGCTATTTCCAATCTGATGTGAAAGAGCTGTAGAACTGGGGCTCTTCCATACACTCTTGGTGTTTAAATCCTTCGTGTTTCACCATTTATCCTAGTAGTTTTACATAAATGTTGAATAGGATGGGAGAGCCCAACAATCTCAGTGCAAGCTTTCAGGAGCCAGCCCTAGAAGGACTCATGGAATTGTAGGGCTAAAGGGCCCTTAAGAGATAATCTAGTCTAGTTTCCTGCACTGTGGAAGCACCAAATAAACCTAGATCAGGGGTGGTCAACCCGAGCCTGAGAAGGAGTCAGAATTTACCAATGTGCATTGCCAAAAAGCCACAGGAACATATCAGCAGCCACCTGTCAGCTACCGCGCCCTCCCAGTATCTCCAACCCTCCATCCTTGCGCTTTCCGACTGCCGCAATCAGCTGTTTTGTGGTGTGCAGGAGGCTTGGGGGTAGGGGGAGGAGCAAGGGCATGGCAGACTCAGGGGAAGGGATGGAGGCCTTGGGGGAAGGAGTGGAGTGGGGCTGGGGCCTGAAATGTAGGCTCCTCCAGGATGGAACACTGCCAGAAACGTCAGGCTTTATTTTATTTAATTAATTTAACAGAGACAAATTCTTGTCCCAAGCTTGGGGTGTCTTTGCATAAATTCAAATGACATAATATCAAAATACTCAAGTATCACACAGTGGTTTGCTTTTAGGCATATCAAAAATAACACATCAGTGCAGATGGGCCTGGCTGCTGATGGAACCCGAGATCTGCAGGTTCTGGAAGACAAAGGTCCTATGTTCCACGCTGCCTCCTGACTGCTTTCCTTCACACCCACATTAGCACAGTCATCCAGGGCTTCCGTTGCTGGGAAATGCCCGCCACATTTCATGAAGAATTTTTGTTTTTCAAAATTTCTGAGCTTTTTGATTAAAACAGAAATCCAATATGTTTTCATTTTTTTAAATGGGAAAAAAGATTCTAAGAGGAAAAAAAGAAAAACTGAAAAACTTCAGCAAATATGTCATAAAAATTTTCAAAACCAGCTCTTCTCAAAAACTTAAAAGTGAAAATATTTTCCAAAATTTTCCAAAGCTCATATCCATTCTCCATCTGCCTCTTGTTACAGACAACTGCCTTGAAGCAGCATGGTTGGCCAATTTACTGTAATTTGAACTAACTGGTTATATAATAACATATAATTTATCACCCTTTCATTGTTAACTAGCATATTGTTTCCATCACAGAAAACACAGTAAAAATATAACAGATTAATTTGTATTATATTATAAGACAAATGAATGTTGGTAGGTTTGCACTTATTTAACGTATGCAAAACTTGGACACTTAGGCTTTTAAGGCATGTGCTCATTGTTATTTCTACCCAGATAAATATTAATAGAAAATTAGCTGCATGCACCTATATATTTAAAACTTTCCGTTTAATGAGAAGGGTCTGGAGATAAGGCACCTGTGTAATGGGGGTAATTTAGAAAAATATATTAAAGACATAGGCACAGATTATCCCCCAGTCAGGATCTGTCACCTGCTGGTTTTACTGTGAAAGACTAATAAGGAACAAATTAAACAAGCTATAAAGTGGTTTATTAAATATGGGGTAAGTAGATAAATAAAGATATAACTTGGAGGCTTGTGAGGGTGTGAAGCCCAGACTCCTTTTCCGCCTAAGGTATAATATATGGAGGCGTTTATACTTTACAGATCAAAAGTTTCAGAAAGGGTTTCCTCTGGTTTTCTGCCTTGACTCTGGGAGGTTGGATCCGGACCTGCCACTGTGTTCAGGGACATCAGGAAGTACAGGAGGAACTCAGACGAACAGCAGCCGGATCAGGACTGAGCTCACGATCAGGAGGTAAGTAGTAGAGACGTTGCCTCTCAGAGCTCTCTCTTCTCTCCCGCTCTCTCTGCACGTGCGTTGACCATTAACACTGACTTGCACGCGAGCTGTCCCACCCCCCAGAGTCTGTGTGCACAGGGTTATTATACCCCTTTCATGTCGGGGCAGCTTGTTAAAGAAAGGGTTTCCAAACACCCATCACACATAAACCAAATAACTTCACAGACTTCTAATGTGACTTTGAGTAAGTCACTTAATCTACCCTGTGCCTCAGTTTACCATTTGTTAAAACAAGGATAATACACTGTGGTATTCTGATAATAAAATCATGACTGACCATGAGGTGTTCAGATACTATGGTGATGAGAGCCACATAAGTAGGTATATATATTCAAAGTTTCTATTTGACAGAGATTCTATCCTTCTGAAATATACATGTGCTGAGTACAGCTCTCCCAGCGTGTACAGTGAATCAGAATGAGTTGCATTTCTATCCATCAGACAACAGTCTCTCAGCACCTTACAATTCACCAGCAAAGAAGAAAGTCTTTTTAAATATTTATGTTTTAGAGACCTGTGAAAAGTTAGTGGGAGGGGTAAAAGCAGATAGAAAACATGACATGGATTAATATACTAGGGGAATAATGAAGTTTATTGCCTTGTAAAATGGCAGTTACATTCTTTGTATGCTTGGGTTTTGAACAACTGCCTCAAAAAGAAAAAAAGTGACCCAAAAAGCTTTGTGTACCTCAAAAGCTTGTTTTTCACCAACAAACGTTCATAGAATCATAGAAGAGCAGGAAGAGACCTCAGGAGGTCATCTAGTCCAACCCCCTGCTCAAAGCAGGACCAACACCAATTAAATCATCCCAGCCAGGGCTTTGTCAAGCTGGGACTTAAAAACCTCTAAGGATGGAGATTCCACCACCTCCCTAGGTAATCCATTCCAGTGCTTCACCACCCTCCTAGTGAAATAGTGTTTCCTAATATCCAACCTAGACCTCCAACCTAGACGTTGATCCAATAAAATATATTATCTCACCAACCTCGTCTCTCTTGAAAAGACAAGATATTCTTCCAACTGTATATCCAGAATATCAAGTTGCTTGATAACTGTTTAGCTGCCAAAATGTGTTATAGTACAGGTTTTGTTAATTAATGTCCTTGGAAAGCCAAGGTCACGGAGGCTCAGTGGTACTGAGGGGGCTGAGTGTGAGGGACAAACTGGAGTGATAATATGGAAAAGCTGAAGGGAGTGAATGAAGAGATATTTGAATGAAACGTAAGGAATTTGCTGTTTTAAAGTTAGTTAATATTTGCTGTAGTTCAAAGCGGTTGGAAAACTTTCTGCCAAAGACAATGAGCTGGTAGCCACCATGCTGAGGCTGAACATTTACATACATGGTGGAAATGAGGAATAGCTTAGAATTTGCCATTTGTCCTCCACGCGTATTTTCTAGGCCGACAAACCACTTAACTATATTTAATGCAAATCAAGATCATTTAACGTTCATGTATACCAGTATAAGCTGCCTTTTCAACTTTTACACTTTGCAGGCTGTGAAATTTTAAAGGAATAAATTAGATAACTAGAAAAAATTTCAAGCGGGCTCTTAGGCCCCAAACTAGAATATCATTTAAACATGTGTAATGTTAAACATGTAAGTAATCTAATTAAAGCCAACAACTCCTCACCTGCTCATGTTTGAATGCTCTGCTGGACTGGGGCCTTACTGCCCAGCATGTTGGTGAGATCTGTGGGAATTGAGGGTGCTCAGTACCTCTTAGGATTGGACCCTTATTTATCAAATCCCCCTTTACAAAATGTCCCCCCATAAAAACCAACCAACCAAAACAAAAAATCCCAGCATAATGAAAAAGTATTTTTTCTTCGGCCTTGTAAAGAATGTTTTCTTCTTCCATTGGAATTTGTCATGAAGACTTAGAAAAAATAAGATTTAACATCATTGTATTTATTAGGTTCTGAAACAATACACATTCACATCCTTTTGAATACAGTACATTTGGCACAGTAATAATGTTTACGATGAAATAACACTAATGAATGGCAAGAGATTCAAATTACATCCATAAGAAAAAGAAATCCTGTACAAATAAAGCCTCACCAAAAAACCCAACCAACCCCAACTCTAAAACTGAATACATTTTATATTTAACGAGAGCTATTCTGCCCATAATTTAAAAAGAGGTAATTTTTTAGCTTTTTGGAGAGAATTCATTATTTTTCACTCTATGGAAAAAATGTTTCCACTTTTTATAAAATCTATATGGAAGAAAAACAAGAAACAGTGGAATCTTTTTTTTTTTTTTTTGGCATTTTGCACTCATTTTACAAAAAAAGATCAGGAAAGATTTTACAGAAATGTAACAGCATGTCCATTTTTAAGAATTATCTTTAAAAAAATGTTCAAGGTAACAGACAAACCTCCTAATGTAAACCCCATACAGAAGATCTATTTACTTGTATTGAAGAAACATCTGCCCATGCAAAAGTTTTACCTCCTTGACTCCTCACTTAGCATCCTTACAAAACAAATGCAGGTGCCAAGGCCTCTTGTAATAGAAATGTGTGTTAATGATTTTCACACTAAAAACAGGATTGATCTAAACAGTTTGCTCACAAAAGCTTTGTGGAATGTATTTACTCCCCAAAAGCAAACGCTAATAATTTTGTATAAAGGCCTCTAATTTTACAAACAGTAGTGCACTATGCAATAGTTTTTCTTCATTCTATTCACCTATGTAAAAGAACACTTAGCACTGTGATCAGTTCTTGCCCGGATGACAGAAGCTATAGGTGGTGAAAATTACACAGAGCCAGTAGTGACACATGAAAATGTATGGGCAATGTTACAACAGTTTCCTTGGAAAAAAAATGAGATGATGTAATCATTAAAATGTTTCTGTGCTTGTACTCAACTCCAGAAGCTAGTCTTTTCCCAGTACATAAATTTACTGAAGATAAATTAAATTAATCTAAAGATTCGATCCATTATTACACCTGTAGGCCAGACAAAACATGAATTGATATAGCATAATATTTAATATTTTGAAATCATCATAAGAATATATATAATAATTACACCTGAGTTTTTAAAAAAACAAAATGGAACTGAATGTTGTCATCAGTTACAAAGGCTATGAGCAGCCAGACGCATAATTGACACAAACTAACTCATTTGCTTGAGACCAAGATTTATCTCTTAAAGCCAATGACTCGCACTTTGTCCACTACAATTTGTAACATTCCTTTCTCTTTCCTAGCTCTATCATATCATAGAGTTGAAAAGAACTATAAAAGAGATTTAGTATAGCTTAATATATGTCTACATCTTTTATAACAAAAAAAACCTCATCTCTCTGACAGTAACTTGAACCAATACACATACAGAGTATTGCACATGGACATTATTATAATTATTCTTTCATAGACTAAAGTTTTTATAATATGCCTGAACATGCAGCAGTTGATACCTCTATATTCAATGAATTCCACAGGCCTTGCAGCAAACACTATATACAAAATCTCACCTGTACAAAAGGCAAAAAAGCTTCTTAAGTGCCACTTTGCCAGTAACAAGTATATATATTTTTTGTGCAGCTGGAAATCCATGTGCAACAATTAAAATGGATTCCATTACCTGCTCACTCAGTCCAGTAAAATATATAATAAAATTACCTCAGCGATACATGTACACAAAAAACACAGGGTACTTCTGGAAATATAAGTACATAACACTGTTAGCATATCTACAGGCGGTAACTTCACATTAGTAATATTGTCCACATGAGTTACCACTTCAATTAATACACAAGAAAATCAATTTACATCTTTCCATAATGTCAGTTTTTGAATGTTTGATCTTCAGTCTTTCAACACACTTTCACATAATCCATGTTAAGCTTTGTTTTGTGTTTTTCTAATAGCACAGATTTCATATTAGATTTTAAACATTAAAAACAGTAGTACTATGGTTTTGTAAAAGTGTGCAAAAGTAACACACTGCTGTGAAAAATAAATACACATAATTAAGCAGGATTGTTATCATTCAAATTGAATACAAAGGATTATTATTTTTTAGAAACATGTAATTTAAAACAGCTCCGTGCCTGCCAATGTTTGCTTTGGGTACAAACTTTTACTAAGGCCTTGGCTACACTTACCCGGTAGTTCGACGGCTGGAAATCGAACTTCTGGGTTCGACTTATCGCGTCTAGTCTGGACGTGATAAGTCGAACCCGGAAGTGCTCGCCGTCGACTGCGGTACTCCAGCTCGCCGAGAGGAGTACCGCGGAGTCGACGGGGGAGCCTGCCTGCCGCGTGTGGACCAAGGTAAGTTCGAACTAATTCGAACTAAGGTACTTCGAACTTCAGCTACGTTATTCACGTAGCTGAAGTTGCGTACCTTAGTTCGAATTAGGGGGGTAGTGTAGACCAAGCCTTAGAAAGAAAAGTAATGTTTACCCAATTACCTGTCAAATTTGTAGTAAACCTATGTAGCTTCGTTAAAGCTATTATAGGCTTTTGGAGAACTGATCGATTCTTATACTTTAGCCCTTTAATACCTGTCTATAGAGTATCTGATTTCCTATATTTAGCAACTTTTTACATTATCTTCATGATTCCTTATATTCCTAACTACTCATCATGAAAAATTAGCTATGCCTGTTTTTGGTGGATATTTTTACATTATGCTTGCACCCCAGTATGTTAAAGCATATGTGATCAGTAATTGCAAATCTAAGAAAGTAGACTTTTTCAATTACCACAGAACTGTGTATAACTGTCTTCTCCACATCTGAGTACAAACTTCATTGTAATCACCAATGCAGAAGAAATGGCTCTCTTTCTTAATTAAAGATGTATGGCAATTATGTACTATTGTAGGATGAGAAATAAAATCTGCTAAATCTCTGTTTTAAAACAGTATGGCTCTTTTTGTTTCATGAAAAGATGCAAATTGTGTCCTTTCTGGCAGACCTTATGAGTAACAGAAAGGTTGCAAATTGCAAAAGCACGGCAGTGTGTTACATCTACAATTTCTGATAGAAAATTGTTTTGCATTGTTTCTGAGACAGAAATTAAGAGTGCCTTCAGATCAGAAGATTAAAGGAAAATAATAAATATATAGTTTAAATCGGGATACGGGCTCATGGTAAGAGAAGTAGTTCTTGATCTAGTGAGTCTCAGTAACTGGAGGATCTTCTTAGGACCACTTCTTGCAGCATCATTCATCTAGCAGCCCATTGCTGACTATGGCAGTAGCTCTTCTCCAAAATAAGAGAACCCTTTAAATTCTTCTTGATTGATTTGCTTTATAATTGTCTCATCCACTAGCGTTAATACTGGCTCTTCTCGTGTAAAGTCTTGATCAAAGTTATTTACATCCCTTTTGGTTTTCTGGGGAGGAAAGTATAAACAGGTAAGTGAGTAATGAAATAATATACTAAAACCAATAAACATAAAAACTGCTTTTTGGCGGGGGGCTGAAATAAGCAGAATTTTCTGAAATGATAAAGAAAAGCTATTTCACACAAAGAATAACAAACATATGGGATAAGCTACCAAGGGAGGCCACAGAAGCAAATATTATAGTGACTTCAGAGCGCTCCACTGGTTTCTGGAGAGCGAAGGGGAGGTGATATGATGAGAAAGCAGGAAGCTGAGATTAAGAGTCATTATAAAAGAAATGGTATGGTAAGCAGTATGGCCGTTTCCTAGTCTTACATTTTTCTATGGTTTTAATGGCATCACACTTGAGAGGGTTAAAGTGAATTGTCTTCCCCACACGACAAACTTCAGCCCTAACTGAGCTGGTTACATTTGTGTTTAAAATGTAAATGTAGAGCTCATGACAGGTCTTAAACTCAACATCTTGAAGGCTCAGCACAGGCAATTCAAGTTTCCCCATGCTGGCCTGCTAATATGATCTACAGCTGAAATTCTGGCCCCATTGAAATCAAAGGTAAAGCTCCCATTGAGTTCAATAGGGACAGGATTTCACTAAGACCCCAAGGCCATTTAGTCCTTGGTCTTTTCTTGGCAATCGCTGTGATTTGGATATCTACCAAGTAGGCGCTGGACTAAGAACACCAACTCATTTCACATAGGTCATTGAACAACCACATGACAGTGATTATGGTCAGTCACTACCCACACAGAAGTGACTTGAAGATGTGATTGACAGGTAAAAAGCTCCATCTCTCATTACCAGTTTCCTGAGCTCGGCAGTGTTCTTGCATTACACATTAATGCAGTCATATTTCAGGTATGCACAGTGTCGTTGAAAGGAATAGGCATTTTTATTTGTTTAGACTCTTTACAGCTGTCTATTCTTTTGCTATGTTTCATGAAACATTTCAGAATAGTTACAGCTGAACCAAACAATATTCAATGAGGAAAAACTGCCATTTTAAAACTGGTTTAGTATCAATCCTAAAATCAGACAGATATTTTTGAGATTAAGATACCAGAAATACAGTAGCAACCTGACTTACAATGTACTGTATCATATCATATTCTAAATATATTTACATACAAAAGTGGTATATACATCTCCTTTCAATACATATCTATAACTCTTGCTAATGCTAATGCAAGAATAATCAAAGTATTATTTAGCTGATCAACTCTACTGATGCATTAGAAAAATATTTTTCTTTATTTCACATATCTGACTTTTCTCATATCTGTAAAATTGTCATAGTAACTAGTATAATCTCTTTTGGCTGCATAGATTTTATATAATTTATCTGTTATAGCAAACTCCCCTACTTAAATGAAGAGTATCTTTACGATTTGTGATGGGCAGTGAATAACATGCATAAATCCACCTACTTGCTAATGGGATTTCTGAAGATACTATAACACCCTATGTACTGCCTTTAAAATGCTAAAGTGAAAAAAATTGATACATATTTTTTTAAACTGGTACATAAGGATTTCATTCTATACAGTTTAAAAACAATGGGCTTTAAAGTCCTTAGTGAATTCTTACTCAGATGGGAAAATATTGGGGAAACCATCATTTGAATTTTTAAATGAATTTGCTTTTGACTGTGTTCACATCCCTCTTCTGTGTGCTCTCTGCAAATATTCTAGCAAATGAGTTCATTGTCAGACACGTTCACCAAAGCAGAAAATCGCAAGTGAGTATTTTCAGAAAGTGACTTTCAAATTTGTAGTAAGGATTATATGCACCAGAACCCTTGTCCAATGTTCACACTTTGAGCATTGAATCCTCACAGCCAATAACCTGTGGACAAGTTGTAGAACAAGACTTTTTTCAAGAACTAATTTTCATTGAATATATTAATGAGGAGTGTGGTTTGTTCGCTGGGAATTTGCAAACAAAAAGAGAGGCTAAAGTCGTCAAACAGGCATTCATAATAAATAATTTGCCCAGCAAACTGAGGGCCAACTTTTTAAAGGTATTTAGGGGCCTAAAGATACAGATAGGTGTGAAATGGTATTTTCAAAATACTCCTAACTCCCACTGACTTTTTAAAAAATCTTGTTTTCACTGGGAGTTAGGCACCTGGGCGCTTTTAAAAATGCCATGCGGTGCTTATTTGCATCTTCAGGAGCCTTTTAAAATCTGGCACTGAGTTTCTAATGTGCGCAAAATTTCCATTGCATTTAATAGGACTTTTGTCTAGGTAAAGACTGAAGAAGAGCCTCAGAATTTTTCACTGTTTTAGAAAGGGAAGCAATTATCTACTTTTCAACATAGATATAAATATAGATATAATAGGACTAGCATAGAGCAACCTGCATTACATACCCTAGCAGCCCTCTAACAATGCAATTACTCAAACCAGACAAAAATGAGTGGGGCACAAACAAAACTGAATAGATTAAGTAATCCAAGGAAAAAAGCATAACCATTGCTTCTTTTAAACAGAAATCCTCATTTGAGATTTGGCTTCTTAGGCCATGTCTTCTTGAAGCCCCTTCTATTTTGCAGGGCCCCATCCACTGTGAACAAACAAGTCTGAGTGCATTTCTGCTTCTTCCTGGCTTTCCTGTTTTAACATTCTTGCGTGCTGGGTACTACATAGGCCCATCGCATGCACAATTTTAAAGCTGCAGAACCAGAGCACAGAAGGGAGGCAGCAAGGGCTGCTGCTGTCACCCGAAAGGATCCTGAAAGGTAGAAGGGAGCTCGGCAAGAGAGAAAGATTCTAAGACTTGATGTACACTATGAGCTAGGGGCTTGATTCCCAGCTTGCAAACACATCCTTGCACTAGATAAACAGTAGCGTAGCTGCAGTAGCGTAAGCAGTGGCAGCAGTGGCATGGTTTACTCACCATGGTACATAATTGGCACAGCTAAGCCATGCGGCTGCCGCTGCTAATGCCCATGCTGCTGCAGGTACACTGCTATTTATACTCGTACTAGCTTGATAAGAGCTCACACAAATTTGTGTATGCAAGCTGGGAATCCCATCCTTACCTGCAGCGTAGATGTAACCGAAAAGTATATGAAGGGAATGGGATTCCAGTAGAGCCAACCCTAAGCATTCAAACTTCATGAGTAGGTCTACAAAAAAATCTTGAGATGGGATTAAAAATCATATAATCACATGACTCCAGGAGCTAAGGCTTTAAGAAAAACACCTAATATCACAGGATTCTGATAATATCATGAGTTGGCAACAGTGGGATTTTCTCAGGGGAACTACCAAGGCAGCAAAGCCAGTAGGGTACTGAAAGTCACAGAGGAATTGGCAGGTGGCATGGAATGTGAATCAGGCTTCTGTGGGGAAGCCCAAGAGGAACACAGGAGTCCATGCAAACTGACTTCCCATACAGCATATGTCACAAGAAAAGTCCACTTGGTTTCAGAAATTGCATTTTTTCTGGGTTGTCTGGACAATGTGTGTGTCCAACCAAGTGAACTGTACCAATGAATCAGAGACAGAGCAACTACACAACAGTTTCTGACAGGAAGTGAAGGATACCATGCCCTGATGAAACTGCGGATGCGCAGAAAGTAGCCAACCATTTTGAATTGACTGAGTGCCCAGCATTAACACCTTTATTCTTATGAAAAGTGCCTTGTGACCTTTAATGACCACAGGTGGCCAGGTCCTTGGCCATCTCCAGAAGCACAGTGCCTCTTCTACCTTAAAAAAGGTATTGATTCCAAAGGAAGAGTGCCACCTGCTTAATCACCATCATCCCTTTTTGTAACACATATGCTCTTAAGAGCTCACAGCCAACCACTGACCACATTAGTGACCCTGTTTACCCTTTGATAAGCTCAAAGTGGTGTGACTTCCTGAGCAGGTATATAACATTACAAATTAATAAACTAATGAACAAAACTGACTGTAAGATAAGATGACATTTGCAAGAAGGCCATTTTTAATTTCACTTAAAGTTACTAGTGCTGTTCAAAAGGCCACAGACACAACAGAATTGTTAAAAGATTGTCTCATTCAAGGAACACTGTTGTTAGTCAGATGTCTCCAATGGTGTGTGTTGGTTTACACAAGGGAATCCCACTTCATGTTTAAAAATGCTAATTTTTGTCTTGAATCTTTATAGGCAGGTCATATAGTGGAGGGGGTCACAAAGGGTCGCAAACCTTGGAAAAAAATATTTTTTTAATTGAGCTGGGTTGCTGAAGGACACACTTTAAGCATTGTCTGACCAAGTACATGAACATTTATTTTGGCTGGGATTCTGAAAGATCTCCCTAACACACTTTTTTCCCCGACCATTTTAAGCACTGTCTATAGGCAGTTAGTAAGTAAGTAATAGGAACTTCAGTACACGTTAATGAGCATGCACTGAACATGGATTATTTGCACCATGACTATTGCATTGGTTTTATTTTCACTTTCTGTACTGTACTGCCATTTAGGTGAACGGTGAATTTTCTACTTCCAGTCACAGAAACAAGTGTAGAAAAACAAAAGAAATGCAAACATGTAACAAACTTTCAAGTGACAGGGACAAAGATTACCTGTCAGCACATACAACGTTGATGATCATAAACTGAGAGTCAATAAAATATGAAACTCTCTCTATAAACTACAATAAAAACCCCATCTTATTTGAAGTTCTGGGGCATGAGAATATAGTAAGACTGTTAAAATTCTTTGCATTCAATCTTCTCCCCAAATCCATTTGAGGCAAATCTGAACTGTGAATGCCCCATGTTTCCCTTTGAAATGAAAAGATACAGAAAAAGCTAGGATTTGAACAAATGTACCATAAAAACATGCTGCATAAGTAAACACATATCGGCCCATACATGACAAGAAAAAAATCAGCCTGATCCTATGATGTCAATGGCAAATTTGTCAAGATTTGCAATGTCAGCAAATTCTGGCCTAATGTGTGTAGTAAGTGGAAATAAGTGGCCAGAAACACTCACTAAAATGAACAAATGCAGATTCTGCTTACGAGGAAGAGAGACACTACCCCACAATCCTCTAGGGTAGGGAGAGTCTGGTGTACAGAAATATGCAGTAAGCTTTTTCATGCCCCTAGTAGACTGACATGTTACCATCATTGCCCATCACATGCAGACAGCTGCTATAAGTGTAGACATTCAGTGAAACTTTTATTATAATTTAAGCCACCCCAGTGCAGATTTCTGTCAACAGCAATATTTGACTCCTCCCAAGTTTTCTCAGACCAAAGTGCATTCCTCAAGTTTGCAGCTCTTTTGAGGATCTATAGCATGAAACCTTTTTAGTGCTGTATGTGGGTATGGCAGCAGCATGCCAAGAAGAATATTGATGTATGCACTGAATTTAGAGCTACTTCCTACACTCCCAGCGTGCAACCACAGGAGCACATGGCATCAGTGCAACAGGAATAGGTGGGGCAGGAACGTCTGCACCATTCAGTGTATATCATATCTTTGTGCAATCTAAAAGGATTCTATCCAGGTTCTTGGTATTAACAGAGATAAAATAACATGGAATGATTGGGTTAGATTTTTTGATGCAAAGGTTGGGTGTGGTTATATTGACTTTAATGGGAATTGAGGGGTCTCAGCATTTCATATGACTGAGCTCTTGATAAGTTAAAAATGGACCAAATCCTGTAGCTTATTACTTCTTTTTCAGATAAGAATCTCATTAACGTCGCACAAAAGACACAATCCTTTAGCGTACCAGACAGAGCCAATTTCCTTTCTATTCTCAGCCTCTTTCATTTAAGTACCAGAGAATACTGAACCATCAAGGAACATCTTCCCTAATGTCAGTGCCCCATCTCTTGAAGTCCTAATGGAAAGTACCTGGATGATTTCAGTGAGAATTTTGCCTGAGTGAGAATTATTGTAGACTCCAGGGTTTGACCCAGTAACTCTAAGAGAAGAGTAGCCAAGACCTATTAAGCCAGTGTTCTCAGTATTTTCTGAATAGCTTCTCACCAATATTTTCAGATGATATTGTTCAAGAGTAATGGAAGCTACAGAAGTCAAACAGATCGGTGCAAAGCATAATGTACTGTGGCTAACCTCACGTACCAATGCCCTCTCATTCGCCTTTCTTTTGTGTGACAGGAAAAACAGCAGCGCTGTCAGAGGATTGTTTTACACCAATCCAAATCTCTTTTCACCAATGCAAAGTAGTTTCTAAAAGGTTAGTAATAGCTGTAAAGAAGCAGTTATTTTCACACTTCACTCATTCTACATATACAGAAGATTCGGTATGAGTATTATGAAAAATAGGCTGAAAAACACAAGCTCAGCTTTCTGTTGAGTACTCTGATGCTTTTTAAAAGTATTTGCATGTATAAAAAATCCAAATATTTGTTAAAATCTTCTTTTTGGGAACTATAAAATATGAAATATATTGTCTTTGGCTAAACAAAATAGTTTTCTGAATTTAGAATTTTCTGTCTGTCAATTGATCTTTTCATGTGGGAGGGCTGCAAGAATCAGGCACATACTTCTTAAACAATCATTATCACAATGACTTCAACTAAAGGTTATCACCAGGGAAGGTTTTGAACCAATGTTCCCAGTTTTTATGACTATGCTAACATCCTTTGCTTTTAATCTGAGAACCTTGTGTTCTGATCCTAAATTATTTTTGAAAAAAAAATGACCATTTCAGATTTCACTGGGAACAAATGGAGAGTGAAAAGGAAACTGCTTTCATTAAAAGTTTTAATAGCATGAATCTCAAGTACTTAAGACATGCTGCATTATGCAATTCAAATATTAATTACCAATGCACAGGCACCTCTCTTTAGCATCATGCAACTTTACAGAATTTTGCATTTTAAGAAGTATAACAAGGCCCTCTAACAAACTGTAACCACTTCTGGAGTGGGAACATTATGCAACAGAAAGTGGAGGGAAATACCCTATCCAACTAAAGGGACACAAGAATGTATTACTCATAAGAATGTACTAAAACTACTCAAACTGGAATATGGCCACAGCACCAAACTTAACAGCTCTAACTCTTGCGCACGCACACAAAAATGCCATTGGACCCTTCATGATCACTGTATGGTTAGTTATTCACAGAGCCGGCTCCAGGGCTTTTGCTGCCCCAAATGGCGGGGGGAAAAAAAAGCCGCGATCGCGATCGGCTCCACCGCGCCGCTTTCTTCTTCGGCGGCAATTCGGCGGCAGGTCATTCCCTCTGAGAGGGACCGAAGGACCCGCCGCCGAATTGCCACCGAAGAGCCCGACGTGCCGCCCCTTCCCCTTGGCCGCCCCAAGCACCTGCTTGCTGGGCTGCTGCCGGGAGCCGGCCCTGGTTATTCATCTCACTCATTAGATGCCACCCTCCAGAATCACTGTTCCCTATCACCATGTTGTGGCATTGGTTTATTACTAACTAAGGCTATGCCATCACTGGAAAAAAGGTTTTGTTTTTTTCAGTGAGATAACACACACATGAGAGTTATGTTGTAAAATCGTAATGGAGACAAGGCACCTGTAGTTCTTACGATGAGGTAGCGAGGTGAGATCAACAGTATACCTACCATCTGTGGTTGATTTACTTTAGTTTACCTCACAGTAAACCTATACTGCCTTGTCTCCACTAAGATTTTACAGAAGGAAAGTTAATGCACATTAGTTATCCCACAGTAAAGAAACACACCTTTTTTTGGCAGGGAAGACAAATGGCATGTCTACACTTAAAATATAGACATGTTGGCATCCTTTCGTCGAGAGATGGTGGGAATTCCAGCCTATGATGTAGATGGTTTGCAATGCCTCGTGTGACTGAATAGTTCAATCCAAGATTTGCGTGCTCTTTGGCAGTTATTGCAAATGTATGTATCTTGGTTGGGAGCTGCTTGCTTCCTTGCAGTAGGGTCTTCACAACATGTACATACACTTCTGAACACATAAGGTGTAACCGCATATTAACAAACTCTTGTTTCTGTGCCCCTCTTCCAGCAACATATGGTCCTAATGCAATGAAACTGCTGCTGTGTCATTGTGCAGGGAACATATGTAGAGGAGGCAGCACTGCTCTACACTAGGAAAATGACGACTACACATACCAATCGACCATTCTTTTGGGCTGCAATAGTGGTCATAGATCAGCAATGCAACCTAGTGGCAGGTAGGTTGCCAGTAGGGCTGTCAAGCAATTAAAAAAATGAATTGCACAATTAAAAAACTGATTATGATCAATCACGTGATCAATTGTGCTGTTAAACAATAATAGAATACCATTTATTTAAATATTCTTGATGTTTTCTACATTTTCAAATATATTGATTTCAATTAAAACACAGAATACAAAGTGCACAGTGCTCACTTTATATTTATTTTGATTACAAATATTTGCATTGTAAAAAACAAAAGAAATAGTATTTTTCAATCCACCTAATACAAGTACTGTAGTGCAATCTCTGTCATGAAAGTCAAACTTACAAATGTAGAATTGTATACAAAAAAACTGCACTCAAAAATAAAACGATGTAAAGCTTTAGAACCTACAAGTCCACCCAGTCCTACTTCTTGTTCAGTCAATCACTCAGACAAACAAATTTGTTTACATTTATGGGAGATAATGCTGCCCTCTTCTTGTTTATAATGTCACCTGAAACTGAGAACAGGCATTCGCATGGCACTGTTGTAGCCGGTTGTGCGGTGTACCCCATAAGGCTTCATGGGAATATGCTTATGAATGTATATATGATATAACTGGAATATGTTTTATGTTATATATGCTGTGTAACATATCTATATAAAGGTTATGATCTACTGAATACACTCCTCCTATTTGTATGCATGTATCATTTTTGTATTTGAAGTTAGGAATATTGGCTGTATACTTGCTTGATTTCTAAGTAGCCTTAGTAAAGCATTTGGTCAGCTTCTTGAGAAAGAAACGTGCAAATTAAGTGCCCCATCAAGAACCACTTAAGCCAATAATGAACTCGAAGATGCCAGTCCACATCGGAGCTTTCCCAGGAATGTGGCTTGGCTGGTAAGAAACTCAGTCATGCATGGACATGTGACTTGCCCATGTGACTCCAAAATAGGGTGACAAGACAGCACATGTGAAAAATCAGGACAGAGGGTGGGAGGGTAAATAGGAGCCTATATAAGAAAAAGACCCCAAAATCGGGACTGTCCCTATAAAATCAGGACAGCTGGTCATCCTACTCCAAAACTCCATCTTGGAACTGGACTTTGCATAGGAGAGAGGAGGGGGTCTCCACCCACAAGGGAAAGTCTACTTAAACCCCTGGGAGACCCCTCCATCTTGTCTTCAGCTGGCTCAAGAGATAGCCTCTCCACCCCCAAGGATACCTGAAAGAAACTGGAACAAAGGACAGTAACTACAGGGGGTGTGAGTGATTGCTGGACCCAGACTAGAAGGAGACTAGTCTGTAAAAGGAAGCTTACTGGAATTCCTCTAAGAGTGAGGTTTTTATCTGTACTCAGTTTTCTTACTGAATTAGACTCAGACTTGCATGTTTTATTTTATTTTTCTTGGTAATTGACTTTGTTCTGTCTGCTATTACTTGGAATCACTTAAATCCTACTTTCTGTATTTAATAAAATCACTTTTACTTATTAATTAACCCTGAGTATGTATTAATACCTGGGGGGGGGAGGGCAAACAGTTGTGCATATCCCTCTATCAGTGTTATAGAGGGCGAACAATTTATGATTTATTTGGGGGTTTGACCCCATTGGGAGTTGGGCATCTGAGTGTTAAAGACAGGAAGACTTCTTAAATTGCTTTCAGTTAAGTCTGCAGCTTTGGGGCACGTGGTTCAGATCCTGGGTCGGTGTTGGAGCAGACTGGAATGTCTGGCTCAACAAGACAGGGTCCTAGAGCCCCAAGCTGGTAGGGAAAGCAGGGGCAGAAGTAGTCTTGGCACATCAGTTGGCAGCCCCAAGGGGGTTTCTGTGATCCAACCCATCACAGTGGCATCGCAAGATATTTACCTGCCAAATGCTCTAAAGATTCATATGTCCTTTCATGCTTCAACCACCATTTCAGGGGACATGCGTCCATGCTGATGACAGGTTCTGCTCAAGAAAGATCCAAAGCAGTGTGGACCAACACATGTTCATTTTAATCATCTGAGTGAGATGCCACCAGCAGAAGGTTGATTATTTTTTTTTGGTGGTTTGAGTTCTATAGTTTCCACATTGGAGAGTTGCTCTTTTAAGACTTCTGAAAGCACCTCATCCCTCTCAGATTTTGAAGGCACTTCAGATTCTTAAACCTTGGGTTGAGCGCTGTAGCTATCTTTAGAAACCTCCCATTGGTACCTTCTTTGCGTTTTGTCAAATCTGCGGTGAAATTGTTCTTGAAATGAACAACATGTGCTGGGTCATCATCTGAGACTGCTATAACATGAAATATATGGCAGAATGTGGGTAACACAGAATAGGAGACATACAATTCTCCCCCAAGGAGTTCATTCACAAATTGTATTAATGCATGGGTTTTTTTTTTTTAACAACCATCATCAGTGTGGAAGCTTGTCCTCTGGAATGGTGGTTGAAGCATGAAGGGGCATATGAATGTTTAGCATATCTGGCACGTAAATACCTTGCAATGCCAGCTACAAAAGTGCCATGCGAATGCCTTTCCTCACTTTCAAGTGACATTGTAAATAAGAAGAGGGCAGCATTATCTCCCATAAATGTAAACAAACTTGCTTGTCTTAGTGATTGGCTGAACAAGAAGTAGGACTGAGTGGACTTGTAGGCTCTAAAGTTTTACATTGTTTTGTTTTTGAGTTCAGCTATGTAACAAAAAAAATCTACATTTGTAAGTTGCACTTTCATGATAAAGAGATTGTATGACAGTACTTGTATGAGCTGAATTGAAAAATACTATTTCTTTTATCACTTTTACAGTGCAAATATTTGAAATAAAAATAATAATAATATAAAGTGAGCACTGTACACTTTGTATTCTGTGTTGTAATAGAAATTAATATATTTGAAAATGTAGAAAAACATCCAAAACTATTTAATAAATTTCAATTGGTATTCTATTGTTTAGCAGTGCTATTAAAACTGTGATTAATCACGATTAATTTTTAAAATTGTGAATATTTTTTTGAGATAATAGCGAGTTAATTGCGATTAATTGACAGCCTTAGTTGCCAAATTTCTAATCGCACAAACCCGAACAACCTTGCCCCGCCCCCTGCCCCGAAGCCCCACCCCCGCTCACTCCATCCCCCTCCCTCCGTCACTGGCTCTCCTCCACCCTCACTCACTTTCACCAGGTTGGGGCGCAGGAGTGGGTGAGGGCTCTGGCTGGGGGTGTGGCCGGGGATGAGGGATTTGGGGTGCAGGAGGGGGCTTCGGGCTGGGGCCGAGGGGTTTAGAGTGCAGGAGGGGGCTCAGGGCTGGGGCAGGGGGTTGGGGTGTGGGAGGGGGTAAGAGCTCTGGCTTGGGGTATGGCCAGGGATGAGGGGTTTGGGGTGCAGGAGGGAGCTTCGGGCTGGGGTCAAGGGATTCAGAGTGCAGGAGGGGACTCAGGGCTGGGGCAGGGGGTTGGGGTGTGGGAAGGGGTTCGGGATGCGGGCTCTGGGAGGGAGTTTGGGTATGGAAGGTGGCTCAGGGCTGGGGCAGGTGTTTGGGGTGTGGGAGGGGATGCGCATCACTAATTCCAGGCAGCAGCACTGGCAACTTGCAGGTCACACTTTATATTAACCATACATTTTTAGTTATAGATATTTTAATATATGGTTAATAAATTATTACTATAGCCTCTATAGTACTTCAACAGATGTGCTTACAGCCACCTCTGTAACATTTCTCATTTCTGTAACATGCTAACAACTTCTATTCATCATTTATTAAAAATATATAATTTCTAAGGGTTAGTAAAAGTCACAGTATATTAAGGAGATATAAAGTGTGAGTTCTTTTTAAAAAAATACAGATTTGGTAGACCACTCAGCTTTTACCAGCAAGCATGTTCACCCCAAAAGTTAATGGATATTTTAAAAACTTCAGTGCACAATCATGCATCACTACACATTGCTTCCAGTCCTTGCTACATCCCTTGCAGCTTCAGCATGCTAGGAGTATGTCTGCACTGCAATTGAAAGCCCACAGCTGGCTCATGGCAGCTGACCCGAGTTCCCGTGGCTCAGGCTAAGGGGCTGTTTAATTGTGATGTAGCTTTTTGGTCCTGGGCTGGAGTGCGGTCTCTAGGACACTGCAAGGACAACATTTAATAAGTAATGACTCTCTCCTCCTGTCCTTTTCAAATATCTACTAAACTAATGGCCTGATTATAAGAACTGGTGGGACACAGCACCTCTAACATTCAGCCCCCACATACTTTAATAAACAGAATCATATTCTACCAGTTCC
The DNA here is from genome assembly GCF_013100865.1 of Trachemys scripta elegans. NCBI lineage: Eukaryota > Metazoa > Chordata > Testudines > Emydidae > Trachemys > Trachemys scripta. Next base: position 33,983,669 of record NC_048300.1, read on the forward strand.
TCCTCAAGTGAGAGCCCTGCATATCAGCCTACAATGGCTCAGGTTAAAATGTCTGGGAAATAGTGGAAGCTGTAGTTTTTCCTCACAGATTTTAAATTTCTGACTCTTGGAATGGGCTTTTGATAATGTAATGGGTGCAGCCACATGAATTATGGCAAAAGTAAATGCTTTGCCTACACTCTCTATCCGCTAGTTCCCAGCTGGGGACTGCAGCAGAGTCAGTGAAGGAAAGACTCTGTGTCATGTACTCTAACTCCCTCCTCCCCTTGCAGTGACTTCCTCTTCACTATCTGGCTTGGGGATAAAGGGCCAGATCCTGCTTGTCTTGGAATAAATTGGAGTTTTACTATTAACTTCAACAGGACCAGGAGCAGGCCCAAATGAGATAATGTATCATCTGTGTTAACATATAAATATGTTATAATATAATGTAATAATATAAATATGTTTGTGTGAGTGCTTCAAGAATGCACTGGAAATGGCCACAGTAATAAGAATCTGTGGTTCATATCATTTTCTGAAAATAGCACTGGGGGTTTTAAGAGACCAAAAAGTGAACTAGAATCAATGTTATTCTGAGGCAGCCCCAAAGCAAAGCTAGAACCTTCCTGCTGCTTATCATTCTATCCTAATTGGCACAGTTGGAAATGTGACGTGAAGAGAAAGTTAAATGTAGAAATGAACTGAATTTAATTATTCAGAATGAGAATATTTTAATATTACAAGACTATGAATATGCAAAAGGAAAGAAACAAACACTAGTGGGCTCTTTGAACAGAGTCAAAAGAAGCATTATAATAATTGTTTAACTTATAAATATTTGGGAAATTGCAGTGTTGGGAAGTAGCTTTAATACTTCTGTTATTCTACAGTGTTGTGGTATCAAAGCCAAAGACAGCTGTCCTAGGCACTGACACTCAGTGGAATAAGAGACAAAAACAAACAAAGCCCCAAACCAGAAGACTAACAAACGGGCAACCGCTGGGGAAATGGACCCTTGTTCACCTAACCAAGGAACAGTGGAGTCCTTTAAAACATCATTTTGCTTATATTTTCTGATCTACTTTTTACATCATACTTCATGGCATCAAATTATTTGGATAAAACCTGCTAAAAAGATTTATCCCTCAATTCTGAAAGAATATAGTGGTTAAAAACAAGGTTCCAGATTATTTAGTCTTGGAGACCTAAGCCCTCTTGTCTACCAAGGGAACAGATAGAAGCCACACAAGTTTCTCCACACTGCCCTTCCAATATGCCTCAACCCTATTCTGAAGTGACCACAGTGAGAAGTTTGATCTTCAAGTCATTCAGTACCCAGACCAACTCTGTTAATGCTGCCAATTATGACAGTACTTTTGTGGTGGCAGCAGCTGTCACCTGGGAACCAAAGTGAGATTACCAAGTAATTTTACCACCTATCTATCAGCAGGTAATGATTTTCAATCACTGTAAACCTGCATGGGATTTGAACCAGTGATTAAAAAGGAGGGAAAGTGCTGTATCGTGGAGCCACTCCACTGCCCTTAAACATTTAACTCGCATCTATATTCATTGGTAGGGTCCCGTACATCTTGGGTTACACCAGAAATGAGAAATGGGTAGATGCTAACAAATATTAGCCACCCAGAGATAAAACCCAAAGTTGTTTTTTCCTCCATTTCCCCCTCAGGCTCTCTAACAGAGATAAATTTATCACAGTTTTAAAAAAAAAAAGATAGGTATTAAATCTTTAATGTCCCAAACTCTTTATTTGTACATCAGCATTGTCCATAATGTCAGCATCACTCTGAGAAAAGAGCTCCTTAGTTAAAGAATCCTGAAAGGACAGCAGGGAGGTGGGGAGTACATAATGCAACAGTGCTTTAACAATGGTACATGAGTGTCTGAGGTTTCAAGCCCACTACCCAGTATTTGATCTTAGCAATAACATTTCATGCAAAAGCATGCAGTATAGCCCCTTCCACTCCCCTCTGCTAAATGCTGATTGCCATGCATCAGGATGACTGAATGGAAATATATTATGAGACTGAAGGATACCTCAAGGTTATTAGGCCTAAAAATGGACCTACCTTGACATTTTCCCCATACTGAAGGCCTTACCTTAAAGAGGGACATTCACACTGAAGCAAACTTGAAAAGAGAGAACATTTATACAAAAAGAAATTTACTTGGCCAATAATTTCCTGTGTTCCCTTTGCTATTATTTAAGGATATTGCATTTTAAGAAGGGTTTTCTTCCCCAAAGCCCTACAGTGAAGTCATAATTCTGCATTTATGACATCACAGTCCACTGCCATGGAAATTACAGTGGTGCCAGAAATGCAGCATTGTAACTTGACAGCAGAAGGACAAGAAGCCCTCATTAAAAAGCACAAATATCTTTGCTCATTAGCAATCAATGTAAGGAAATAAATCTAAAACATGGGAAGATTAAAATGATTTATATTTCAGTCCAATATATTTGCAAGTTTTTTCCAGAAAGAAAGTCCCTCTTTAAGGATTCCAGCCACATTTCATTGTAACCTGACATTTGCAGCAGCAATTTAAAAATAAACATACACCTGGCTTACTGAACAAATTTTCAGCGGCTCTCCATTGAGGCACCTACAAAATAAGCATGTTTTGTATGTGCAACTTTGCATGTTTGTATGTGCAATAAGGTAACTGCATACGCAAAGGGCCTACTTGCATTCACCATTTATTACCCAATTTTCACACATTTGTGGGCATGCAGAGAAGTGTTTGGACATTCACAGGTGCATTAATGAAGCTCTGCTGAAGATTTTAGTAACTTTTCACTTGTGAAAAAAAAATCACTCATGCACAGTTTCTCCAGTCATAGCAAGTGCATTGGCTAGTTCTAAAATTTGGTATTTGTGGGGTAATTTTATTTTGAATCTTTGCTGCAGCACAAAATTAAAACAAAATACATTGCTGGCATCCTTAAGACAAGACTTATAAGGAGGAATAGATTTAGGGAGAAAGATTTAAAAGAATGTAATATATATACTGTGACTTCGAGAATGATAACTATGGGGGTCGGGGCTATGATAACTGCTTATGATTATTTCAAGGTTGCAGATACTAAGAAGTGATAGCAACTCTTTAGGGTGGTTGTACAAATGAGCACGGGAAAGTTTCGGCTAGCCAGAGAAATCTCTTAACACTGAGGTCTGTTATACCGTAGAACAGTCTCCCAAGGGAAGTGATGCAAGTGTTGTCATTAAGAAAATATAAAACTGGATTCAAATTGAGCATACATAATTTAATAACAATATTTCTCAACTATATGGCCCCTTCATTGGAGGATATCAAAGTGCCTTATACAGGTGGGTAAGTATTACTAGCCCCATTTTACAGATATGAAAACTGAGGTATGGAAACTCTAGGTGATTTGTCCAGTCACACAGTTAGCCAGTAGAAAAGCTGCTAAAGGAACCTAGATCTCCTCTCAGACCTCTCGTTCCAAACTCTAGACATAGTGCTGCCTCCCAGAGCCTTTAGAATTACAGACTGAACAGACAGGCATTGGGAAAAATATTCTCAACAACACAACAATGGTGGTAATGGGTAAGCCTGCAAAATGCAGGAGATTCAGATCAGATAAAACAGACTCACATTTGGCAGCACTTGCTTTTATTCCATATTGCCATTTACAATCCTACCACAGCAAAGCAAGAGAATACAACTGGTCTTTCCCATCTCTAATTTTTATGATTCGAAGACTGCAGATCACTTCTGAAGCTTAACAGAGTTGATGACAGCAACCTTTTAAATTGGTAAAGTTAGAAGTTATAAAGGTGTGGAGGTTGAAAACAATGTGTTGCTCTGTGAAAGTTGGGTGTTCACAGCAAATCACCATAGTACAATTATTTTGTTAGCTCCATTTTTATACAGCCACAATAAAAATGGGTTGCTACAGGCACTGATAAAACCATCACAGTACCATACTTTGGTTTCATTGCCAAACAGATACTCCATAGGGTAAATATTTGGTTTACTAAGCATTGTAGTAGTGTCCAGCTGAGTGTTCCTCAACCTTTTCAGGGTGGTGACCCCTTATTCGAAGGTAAAATTTTTCCAACCCTCTTAAATGTATTCTAAAAGAAGGGATAAAAAAGTCTAAGGGGTAACCATGGTAAGTCTATACAATTTATTTGTGGATGTGTCTAGAGAGGATGACAGAGAATACTGTCTATACTTGTTCATTAGCCCGTTCATTTATAAGCCAACTCCCCAAGATGAATAAGTAAAAATAGCAAAAACTGTATGACTCTTTCATAAGCCGAACCTATATTTCAGGGGTTGGAAAACTTTGACTCCCAGCCCATCAGGGTAAGCCGCTAGCGGGTCGGGATATTTTGTTTACCTGGAGTGTTCACAGGCACGGAGCCCCCCAGCCAATATTCAATTCAATGATTCCATAGAGTTTTAAATCATCAAATTTTGGTGTAGACCCGTTTATAAGCCGACCCCGGCTCTTTGATGAGTCACTTTTTTACCAAAAATATTTGACTTATGAACGAGTATATACGGTATGTGATCTGAGAGGGAAAGATTTTCTTTGCTTTAGATTGCAACAAAACTTTCAACAACTTGCGACCCACCCTGATTGTCTTTTGTGACCCATCCCCCAGAGGCTGTGACCCAGTGATTGAGAAACGCCAATCTTACTTAAGTAGTAATTTTACTGTGTTCATGTTAATTATACAGGAAAAAGAAGAAAGAATAAAGGGCTGATTTTCAGAGATGCTGTACATCTGAAGCTCCAACTGACTTCACCCAGGTGAGCTGTGAATTTAGAGTTAGAACTTTCCCCCAGCTTCAGTGGGCAAGTGGGACTGGGCTAGAGTGGATCCTGGATCATAGTACCATTCTTTCCTTTCCCCTAGACACACAAAAATCCCTTTGTGGATGCTTCACTATTTGATGGACTGATGTGTGGGAGGTGGTCGGTCAGCAATGCAACCACACTGGAAACCCATGCGACTTTTGCAGACAAATGAATGCTTTTCACCAATTTTCTCATTCACAGTGGAGACCCCCTCCTTTTGGGGAATGATCTAATCAAATCAGATTAGTGGGCAAAGGCCATGCTGCCATGCAGCTAGAGAGGGATGGAGAGCAGAAAGCCAGCCTGGATACTTGAGGCCTTTGTGGTTCTTGGGGCTTCATTGTTGGAAGCCTCAATAACACCCTACGGCTGGAGATAAGAGAAAACTTGGCCTCCCCAAATGGAAGAATCCTAGGGTTTCGCTAACACAATATGGGAGTATTGTGCCTGGTGGGGTGAACTGTCCCTTAGCACTTATTCTGGAGGACAGGGTTTAAGGTTGAAAGTGCAATTATAATCATCTAATTTGTCTCTCTATGAAAAGCAGCAGGGATGAATTCTATGACACAAGAAAATTCAAGAAGTTCTTTGAAACTCAAGCACAAGCTTTCTAAGAATAATGGAAGTAAACCTTAAGAGACACTATCAAGGTCACCAGGCCCAAGATTTAACATATCCTTCCTCCTTACCTCCGTTTGCAAAATCCATTTAATTTCTATTATTTTCCCCCAAACAAATGCTTCAATACTATTTTTGCTTTAAAAACAAACAAAACCTTATAGCATCCCTATGCAAGAGAAGCACCTAGAGAACTAGAGCAGTAAGCACACTAAAGGAATTCACTTCACCTGCATAAGCGTGGATCCCATTGCCCTTCCCTGACCCACGACTATGCTACACTCTGTATCACTCTTAGTAGTCTGCTGCTTAGCCCTTTGCTGATATTGCTCTGCCAATGGCTCCCCCTGTGCAAATGGCCTTGGAAGGGTCTTCTGTGCCTGGATGATTTTCATCCCAAGGCTGAAAGCCAACGATAGTTTAGGAAAGAGATATGCGTTTTTAAGCTTCCAAGGGATCATTAGAATCAATAACTCATTTTGAAAATGATGGAAAATCCGTGACAATATCCTTTTAATTTAGAAAGGTAATTTACTTGGGTACAACCACTGGCTGAATAAACTTTCATAAACCTCATTGGAAACTGCACTTCCATGAAAGTTGCAGAGTTGCTTGTAATGGGCATAAATCATATTTTCTGTAATGGTGTAAATACAGAAAGGCTGGCTAATGAACAGCCATGCAGCTGCTTCTCACAAATCCAAGTGGAAGGTTCAAAGATCAGTTCTAATGTCTGATAGAGCTGAAAGTGACATACTGGACCAATGTAGAAGAGATTGGGAGCATGACCATTACTGCCTACACCAGATATTGTCCTTTCTAATAGCTGCTATGGTTTCCTCTATCACGCTGCAGAGGGATCTTTGCCCTCTTTGAAACAGGGACTGATCCAAAGCCCAACAGATTCAATGGGAGTCTCTCTTGGCATTGATATCAATGAGTTTTGGATCAAGCCTACAGCAAGCACAGCAAGAATAAAAGCCAGTATGGATTGTGACAAGTTGGCCGACGTTCATCTGGTGGGTTCTGTGCTTTTCTTGGTGTGGGGGGGCTAAGAAGCCACACCTTGTCACTGCTCTTGGGCACTGAGGGCCCCGCTATTGGCCCAGGAAGGTGGTAGAGGAGGGAAGCGGGGGAAGGGTCTGGGTTTGCGCCTCGCTCTGAGTCCCAGCCCCTCTTAACCCCTGTGGGTTTCTTACCCTCTTCCTCCTTGGGTGGGGTTACCCTCGGTCTTTAGATGCTGGGGGAGGGAGTCTCCCTGCCTTGCCGGGGAAGGGTCTCCTTTACTTAGGTTATCTGGTCTCTCAAATCTCACACACCTCCAAGCTCCAGTCCTCTCTCCTTCCTCCTCCTGCTCTGACTGCCTGAAGCAGGAGCTTTTATAGCAACCCTCCCTAGTTTACAGGGAACCACACTTTAATTAGCCTAGGGCTTATATATTTCCCCTCTCCCACTCCAGTATCACAGGATGGAAAGGATTGTCAGGAATTCTCCCACATTTCTAGGATTTCTGGGGTAACATAGATATAACTGAGTCAGAATTTACTCTAGATATTTAGTCAGAATTAGTTCTAATGCTGATGCCCCAGTCACCTCCTTTGGTAGATTATTCTACTGACCTCAGTGTCTGACCATTTTTTCTAATGTCTTAAGTTTCCCTTTTTTTTTTTTTTTTTAAATTTAAGGCCTTTATTTGTAATTTTATTACCCATAATTCACTTAAATCAATATCCCTCTTTTCTTACTTCCTCAAGTATCTATGACACAGGTAAATAGCAAAATCTCCCTTAGTCATCTTAGGTCTTGGTCAGAAAACAGCTGCACACTTGTGTAAATATGTTCCTCCTTTGCATAGGCACAACTATATATGTGCATGCAAATCTGGAATTTTGATGCACACATGACTAGATAGGCATTGTGTGCATTTGCAGCTATGTGCATTCACAGTGCATGTAAATGTGTGCCTATTTTCTGACTACAAATCAGGCCTCTTGGCTCAAAGGTGTTCTCACTATGTTAAGTCTTCCTAACCTCACTGTTGTATATCAAGCCCTTTTATCCTTTTACATTTTTAGATGACATTCTTAATCAATCAATATTTCCTTCACAGAATTGCAAGAAGTTAAACATTGTAGAGCACTTCAAGTGTGCCTCTGTCAGGGTTGAAAACCATCAAGTTTATTAAACTGAATCAAATTTAAAGAGGAATTCTATATACTTTCCATTCCATTTGTTTTAGTCTTCTGTACTTTCTCCCTTTCATCTTTTATTGAATGTATGTGCAATTTTTCCTAGATTGATGTCCATATAAAATATTCTTCTGGATTATTTATGAAGATATTAAATTTTATTGGCCCAACACTGACCCATCTGAATCTCACTGGATGTACCTCCGACTTTGAGGTTGCACGGTTTATAATTATGTTCTCATTGTGTAACCCTTTTGTCAACACTCAATACAAGTCACAATTTTCTTTTCCAAATGATATCACTTTTCTGATTAAGAGGTGGAGTAAAACTTTCAGATGATCTTGCCTGGGGATTCTACTAAAACAGGGAAAACCAAACAGGTGCAAACCTATGGAGCTGGTACAAAATAATCACATAGTGTAATTAATTATGCATGGTGCACTTTCAGAGTGGGGAGATGCTAACTATAAGAATTGATAGAGACAAGTTAGAAGAGAAGTTATCCTTGATATACTTTTTACTGAGAGGGAGGAACAGATTGAGAATGAGAAAATAATAGACCAGACTAAAAAAATTTGAATTCACCATTGTAAGGAAAGGTTTCACAGAAAGCAGTTATACAAGGCTACTAGGTTTCAGGAAGGCAAAGTCTGGAGAACTAAGAAAGCTGGTGAATAAGGTGTGATGAGAAGTATGGAAATCCAACACTGTGATAGCAGCCTGAAGGATCATAAAAACCAGCATAATTAAGATGCAACATACAATCACCCCTACAAGTAAGTATTTCAGGAGCCACCAGTTGACACCTAGCTTTACAAGGAACTGCTTAGAGACCACCAACAAATCTCAATGGAAACGGAAGAGGTAACCAAACAAAAATATTAACAGTAATGTAAGGAAAAGAGCAAATATGCAAAAGGAGCTAATGCTATCAAAAGGGTGTGAAAGGAAATAAAAATGGCTTTTGCAATACATTAGGAGAGAAAGAATTATCAGAAAGAAAGAAGGCCCATTAACATATTAGGAGGGATTATATCAATGATCAGTCAAAATGGCTGAGATACTGAATTCCTTTTGGTTTTTAAGAAGAAGAAAAACAAAAATTCATTTGGACAATTAAATAATGAAGATCTTGCAAAATGGCTATTGATAAGTAGAGATAAGGGAATAGCTGGAAAATGTGAATGTATGAAAAACTACCAGTAGGTAATATGCATCCTGAGGTATTAAGGGAAAATAGCTGACAGAAGTACTGGATCATTGGCAATTAGTTTCAGAAATCTCTAGAGAAATAGGGAGATATTGGTGGCCTGGGGTAAAGCAAGTGTGGATTCATTTAGAACTTTACCTTGAGTTCTGGTCAGTCCATTATTAGAAAAATGTTGACAAACAGGACAGGTTTAGAGAAGAGCAACAAAAATGATTATGGGATGACAGGACACGTCTAAGTGGAAATGTTAAAAGAGCTAGATATATATAGGTTGGCTAAACCCGGACTAAGACTTAACAGTTTACAAATATTTGATGGGTGTGAACAATGAATAGGAAGAAATTAAGGAGGAGAGTACGAGGGGGTAAAACTTGGACTAAATTGAATGAAATTAGAAAAGGGAAGATTTAGATTTAGATTTTGAAATATTCCTATGAGTGAAATCTATTAGGTAGTGGTATATTCTCCCAGTGAAGTGGTGAAAGCCCAGTCACTTGGGATATATGAACCCTCACTGTTATCCCACAGAGGAAAATTCTGCATAGACAAATGGGACAGACTAGATGACTTAACAGGTCTTTTCTGCACCTAATTTTTACGACACTTGGATTCATTGGGCCCAATGTTTTTTAATATCTTCATAAACTCTTTGAAGAAAGACACCAACAGAACATTGATCATACTTGCAGACAAGACCAAACAGTACAATAAAGAGGGAACAAAATTAAAAGGAGCATGAGGGTTTCCAAAGCACCCAGTGGAAAATAATATTGTCTGATTAGGTACAAAAGTACCATACTTGCAGTGCTATAGTCAAGAGTCTGTTCTTTCTTTAGACTCTAAGCCAATGTTTTCAAATACCTCATCATAAAATTTGCCATACATATTCTTAGCCCCAAAGTTGACATTTTTGTAAAATATAAATAAATCTCATTTGTTTGGTGATTTTCATTTAGAGGAAGAAAAGAATACTGAAAACTATTTTGCCTGTGTTCGGTTGCTTTAGCAAGAGAGGTGGATGTTTATTTACATTTGTTAATTTAAAATATGATACTTTATTATTACTTAGATAGGTATCTGGACATAACTAGACCATTAAACATTTTTCTTTCCTTTATTGGTTTTAGTCCTTTAGTCCTGTTGTTTTTTTATATTTTTTTATTTGATGTAATCAGGAACTTTTTCCCAAACACCACAACCACAAAGGTTTACCAAGGTGGGACTATTGCATAGTTCCTACTGAGAATGTATATAACTTGAAGCACATTCTTCAGACTGAGATATCCATAGAAACTGAGGAAAATCTTCAAAATAGGATCTTGGGCTCTCTTCAGTTTGCAAAGAGACTGAATAGAAAAATGTTACAGTGTATTCTAATCTGACACTTACCTTCAGAGGAAACAATACCAGGGAAATCTCTTCAGCAAGGCACTTACTCTGTTATTTCAACTTCTAATTTCTGCACCATGTGCATAGTTTCTTAATACAGCAAAAGAAACCAACAATTTTTAACCAAGTTATCTCCAGAGTTTATTCAAACTGCTACTTACAATCCGAGGTTTGAAGGGTGGCTTGATTTTCCTTTGTTCTAGAAGAACCCAGTCAATTTCCTTAAAGAACGGATGCTGTTTAATCGCGTCCTCCCCATTTTGCGACGCCACACAACCTAGGCGCTTATTTGGGTTTTTTGTCATAAACTGGGGAAAGGAGAAGTTACAAAATATTAGTGACATATGGTTGATAATTATTTGCAATCCAACCACACATTCTCAGTGCAGCTCCTTAAGGATACTCTCCTAGAAAGGGCTGCATTTCCTGCCTGAGTGACAGGATTCCCTCTAGGGGTTAGAGGTTCCAGGCAAACTCATCTGAGACTCCTACCTGTAAATCTCATGGGAAAAGGCTCCCTCAAAAATTTCAGGAATATCCTAATTTCACCTGGCTGGGAATAGACTCCCTTTCAGATTTCTACTTCAACTTCCAGTGTTAGACAAAACTGGTAAATGCAGCAACAAACTATTAAACCCTCCAGAGTCATCTTAAGGATAAAAGTTCAGGGAGGCTATTATGTTAGCCACTCTGGTTTGCTCTGCCATAAATATGATTTTAGATTTTTAACTGTTAATTCAATTGCTTTTCTTGAATACATAGGATCACAATACAGATGCTCTAGCACACATGCTGGAGATGGAAGAAAAGGTGCAGGGACCTTGTCCTTAGTTCCCAGAGTTCCCACAAAGCATGTAGGCATAATATATTTGTTTGCACTGGCAGTGCTTGGAGGACACTAAGTCACATTCTAAGCAGCTGCCAGAGGGAGTGTAGTCTCATCCTGGAGTGGGTTGGGGCCTGGCTCTGCACCGCCCTTACACAAGAGCCAGTACACAAGAGACTTGGCTGAAGAGAACACAGCCTATGACTATTCTCTCCATGAGTAGCAAAAGCTGCCGATAGTGAGTTCTACTCAGTGCCTCTTGAGTCATTATACCTGCTCCTGGCCTCTGCAGGTATAATGCTGCCAGGAGGCCTCTGCATAGGTGCTACCCCTCTCTCCCTTGCTCCCAATAGGGCCAGATTCTAAGAGTCATAATTAAGATAATAAATATTTCATGACCATGACGTCTATGAAAACAATATTATTCCGGGTGTTCCCATAAAAAGTCATGCACTGCATGTAGTCACACTCATGTAAAGTGGATATAAAGCACTATCAAAACAAATTCTGTGTGGCTGTAAATGATACTGGAGAGAATAAGGCCCCATGGAGTTTGTCACTCTGGCCAACATGTGAGTGAGCTAGATTCTTCCATGAAATTTTACAAATTTGTCTCTCTATAGATGCAGTGTAATTGAGTATGGGAGAGTGATCAGGGTTTTAAAATAGTTTAACACTTTTAGTTAAATATTATTAATTGCAAATCTTTAAGTTTTGCATTTTTTCCAATTACCAGAGCATCCTTCCTCATAATTTCCAATGGCAAACAACCAGCTTCATGGGTATTTTGGTGCTTTGTTATCTTTACAAATTCTTAAACCAGTACTTGCAGCTTTTTAACAGTATTCGGATAGAAAATAAACTTAATGAGAATTAACATATTGACTTTTCCTTCTATTTTAAAACTAAGGTTACAATCTTTGCATTTTCTGCCAGCACAAAGCCATGACCTTTGCTCATTCTTCTGCCCCAACAACCTTCCTTAGCCAGAATAGATCCCACAGCAGAATCATACCCAAGGAAAATAGGTTTTAATTCATATAATCCTTTCAATATCTTTCTCCTTTGACCAACACATTTTCACAACAATATGGTTTTATTGTTTCTTTGTACCATACACATAAGACTATTTTGGACAGCCAAGGACAAACGTGGTTATGTCGGGTGGAAAGCTGCACATATACATTTTCCCTTATCTCCAGTATGCTGGCCAGGGCAAAGTTACACAAACATCTGTGCCCCAGCTATTGGTTCCTGTGGCTTCTCCCATAAATACGGTGTAGTTTTACCTTGAGCGATCTAGTTAACTTAGAGAAAGTGGACCCCACAGATAAAGCAGTAATTTCAAATAACCCTTTACAATGAGCATTTTGAGAAGTCCCAACCTTTCACTTATTACTGAAGCAAAGAGCTTAGCAAGGACTGATGAAAGTATTGGGCATGTGTGGGTGAAATATCCCTCTGTGCTGTACCGACCTGGTAGCCTTGTGCCAGTGAGAGGAATGGGGGTGGTGGAAAGGATGCATGGGAGCTACAGGCAGAAGGAAAGGCACAGTGGTCAAGAGGTCAGAAGCACTCCATTGTTACGCTGGGAAGTTCCACTCTATATTGGAAGCAGGCTAGTATGGAGAAGATTGTCAGGGGAAGCCACAAAGAAGGGCCTCTGGATCTCTGCTTACGCAGATCCAGTTGCAAGGTACAAAGAAAGTGCAGTGGCTGCTGTTCTAGCCTATAGGTAGGAGATGCTATAGCAGCTGCAGAGTGGAGGCAGTGCAGCCCCATTTCATGCCCCCAAGATGTGGGCTGGAGTTTGCAAATGAGTGCATATACACCCACCCACCTCCAAGCAGGACAGCCACATATAAAGTCTCAGGCTCCATGGAGGTTTAGAGAGTTTTACCCTGATACGAATAAACAGTGTATCTGAAACTATTTGAGCTACCAGGTTACCTGTTCACATGCTTCAGGAAATATGCTGAGAGATCACCAACAAGGGAGAGGAAAACTTCTCCCAACAGCATAGTATTACACAGCTGGCCAGGTGCATGTTGTTTTTCGTTGCACCTTCCTTTTAAGTACTGGTACAGGGCACTGTCAGAAACAGCAGATAGGACTAGACTGCTGACTTGTCTGAACTAGGATGAGAACTTCCATGTGCCTTTCTCTTGAAAGAGCAGTAATATTTTACATCCCTGTCATGCCTTTCATCCAAAGTGCTTCACAAACTGCAATATGACTGAAAAACAGCCTCTACAGTGGAGGAAGACAACTGACCACTGCACAGCATATTCCATAACCATGAGTGATAGGGAAAAATTGGCCAAGGGCCCTGGAGCAAACAAATATTCATACAAATACGGCAGTGGGATCGTTAACATTCTCCATAGAGGATAGGGCATTGTTTTTTTACAGGATAATCTGCGTAGACTGCTTCACAATTAGGGTTGCTAAACCTCCAGGATTGTCCTGGAGTCTGCAGGAATTAAAGATTAATCTTTAATGAAAGATTACATCATAAAATGAAACCTCCAGGAATCTATCCAACCAAAATTGGCAACCCTACCTCACAATGAACTCACATGGAAGACAGCTTATCTGCTTCAGAACAGTGATCATAAGAATATAAAAGTGACTATTTTATTCTACACCGATTCTCATCTTGCCTCCATCAACTAGTATCTGAGCACTTTCCAGTAGTGAATTAAGCCATGTGACTAACATCTGTCACGTGCTGTTTGTTCTCTCTCATTCTCTCTCCACAGGGAGACGTGTGTGTGCAGTGAAGTTTGTTTTGGTAGGGTTTTGTTTTGTTTCCTGTAAATTTTATTTCAGCTGCTAAATAAGCAGTTACTGCAGCCCATAAAATGGTCTCTCCCAATGAACATGTGACCCATGGCTGGATCAGCAATTGATAGGAGTCTAACCTACTATCTTCTGAAAGGTACAGTGCACGTCTTCCGTGCAGTACATTGTGGTTCCAAACAACACATCAGCCATCCCAAGGACAGCACTTCCAGCTTAGTCTTAAATTAAAGTGAACTATTTTCACTGTTTCTCCAGGTTCCCCAATAGAAGGCAAGTCTGATGTCAGTAACTGCCTGTATTTTCTCCTAGGGGAAATAAAAACAATTTTTATGAAAGTGACTTTGTCAAAGGATGATGATATACTGAGAAAACCATAAAATGCATTCCTAGGTTCCTCTGCTTTATTTTACACACAGCAGCAGCTAAGTGACTGGGAGAGAGAGGAGACCAGGAACCAGCCACAGTGCACCCTGGAGAAGAATAACATGGAAGCCATATGATATGCTTCTTGTACTGTGTAATCCAGATATCAAAGCAATAGAAGCTGGTCTCTGTCTATATCTGGTTCTACCCTCATGCCAGGCTGCAGGCAACCAAGACATCAGCACAAGTATTTTGTTTTAAAGTGCAGGGGATTAAGATGCTACTAATTAGTGTAGTTTAGTATTCTACCCCACAACCTAATAGGACTCATATGTAGATACTGAGGGTGAAGAGACCTGATGAAATGATACCGATGAAAATATTTTAAAAGTATTTTTGATGTTTGCCATAGTCTGTAATCTCTTAAAAGGCTGAAATGGACATTATCCTACTACCCCTTTTGTCCTTTTTCCATGTGATAAATATCAATTCATTTCCCCTCTATTTTCTATGGAGTACAAGCCAGTGCAGATTATTTATCTCCCAGTTTGCTAAAGCATCGTTGATGATGTAATTGTCAATACAATTATAGACTAAAAGAACCTTCCTATCAACCGCCACCTGGCGGGATGGTGCCAATGCAGCAGGAGAACCACATAAAAAGTCATAAAAAGTCACAGGATCACGTGTTAGTCATAGCTATTGCTTTTTTATTTTAATTTCTTGAGGCTGGATCCTGCTCCCAGTGAAGCTGATGCCAAAACTCGCAATGATTTAAATGGGAGCAGGACTGGACTCTTGCTGACATAGTGGTAAATTGAAATTAATACCACGGGCCCAACGCTCAGTTACATTGAAGCACCTTTGCACCACTCTGGCAGTGTACAGGGGTCGTAGTGTAAATGAGAATCTGATGTTGTAGGTCATGAGACTTAGGCAGCTAGGTGTTTAACAGCCAAACTGTCCAAGGTATTTAGGCACCTAAAGAAACAGATGGGCACCCAGTGGGATTTTCAAAAGCATCTCAGCAGATTAGGTGCCTACCTCCATTGAGATCAACTATTTAGGTGCTTTTAAAGATCCGACTAGGCACCTATCTGCAGCTTTAGGTGACTAAATACCTTTGAAAATCTGGCCCCGGGTCATTTTTGAAAATGTACCTTAGGTGCTTTTGCAAATTTTACTGTTGGAATGTGAAGAATATTTTCTATCAGGTCAATTTTAAAGTAGGGTCAAATTTGGAACTGAAACTATCTGATCGTCTCCTTTTAATTTCTAGAACCAGCTTTAAACACAAGCAAGACAGATTAATAGGCCTCCATAGTTCTGTAGTGACTCAGCGATTCATGGCCCTATTCCTCCAACATTGGTGACCCAGAGATAAGGCGCACAATACAGCTTCCCATTCAGCCATCCCCTCACTCTGCAGGAGCAGAGACTGCAGCAAGTCAGCTTCCCTCTTCTGATACTAGATACTAGACACAGAGAAGGTGGCATAGGAACCTGACCAGCAGCTTGGGAATCCTGAAATTTGCAAGACCAGTACTGAGTGCCAGAAGGAATGAATCTCATACTTTGTCATTCAAGGAGAACAAAAGTGCTTCCTATATAGTCACCGCAAGGAATAG
Source organism: Trachemys scripta elegans (assembly GCF_013100865.1). Taxonomy (NCBI): domain Eukaryota; kingdom Metazoa; phylum Chordata; order Testudines; family Emydidae; genus Trachemys; species Trachemys scripta. Next base: position 33,999,535 of record NC_048300.1, read on the forward strand.
AGACCTTTGCTGGAATAATATGGAAGCTGGTAAACATTTATGACTCAGCTGGTATATTGAGGCACAGCCAGCAGTAGGGTGCAGAGATGCACTGTTCCAGTGGAAGTTCCTAGGGGGCTATAGATAGGCACCAGATCTCTTAGAACAGAGGGAGAACACGGTCATTGTGTCATCGTTCCATAGGGTGCACCTCTCCTTTCCATGTGGGGCCACTCAGTTGGCAACTGCGAAGGGAATGGGGATGAGGCACTCTGTTTGGGAAATCTAGCACTACTTGGGGTGCCAGATCTGTGTAGTTCTTCTGAGTGTGCCCAACTCCTGTAAATGAGTGCAAGGTGGCACAGCTCCCACAGCCACACTACAACTGGTGCAGCTCTCAGGTGGGAGTGTTAGTGTAGACAGAGCACTGGTATGTCTACCACTATGTCATCAAGACCTGCTCTGAGCAAGGGTAGAGAAACAGGCCTCTGAGTTGGTCTAGGGGACACTGTAAAAATGTCCATGTCCCATCAACACAGGCATTACCACTCTTCTTACTACTGGTGGAGCTCTATTGGTGTTACTACAAGTATCTGAGGCAACACGAAAGACCAATGATCCTGATTCAACCATGAAGACTCATGCAGCACTCCCAACAAATTCCAATGACTGCTAAAGGACAGCAGCACTCCACCCACAGGACAAGGAGTAAAGTGACTCATTATCATTGTATACTAGGCCTTAACCATTGACACACTGGCTCCGCAATGGCCTCTTCTTCCCCACTGCTCATACAGATCTCAGTGATTTTCTGACACCCTGCACCGGATGAAGAGAGTGGAGCAGAAGCTTGTGTGCCAATGGTGAGGGGAAAAAGGCTGATTCAGATAAGATGAAACATAAATTCGTCAAAGCCTACAATGAGGCTGTCTTACAAACTAAGAGAACCTTCCTATCAACCACCACTGAGGCTGCCAAATCCTGACCCAAAGAGCTATCCAGGGTGGTAAACCACTTCACCAGTGCTGAGTGCCTACAACCTGCATCTGAACTGAGCACCAAGTGCTGTAAAGAACTATCATCCTTCTTCGCTGAAAAGATCACACACACCCAAGAAGCCTTCTCAAGCAGCAAGCAGCATGGATCTGTTCCACCTATACTCACCAACAAATAGACCACATGCATTTTCACAATTCAGTACATCCATTTACTAAGAAGTTCTGGACATCCCAAAGAAATCTTGACCCAAGACTTGTGAACCTGACCCATGCCCTTCCTGGCTTGTGAAAGAGAGTCATGACCAACTGGTGCAACTCCTGACTGAAATAGCCAAAGTGTCATTCAGGCAAAAAACCTTCCCCTTCTCCTTCAAACACACAATATTCTGATATACTGATTCTAGCCAAGTGCTGCTCAGTGTCAAACCTCCCATTTCTGAACAAACTCATATAGAAGCTAGTCGAGGCCATTTACAAGCTCATTTAACTGAAGCTAACATTCTAGACCTGGCACTATCTGGTTTCAGGGTAGGACATGGAACTGAAATTGCCTTAGGGACACTGATGCATGATCTCCTCCTATCAAAGGCTAGAGGACAGACATTCATTCTCATCCCCCTGGATCTCACAGTATTTGACACTGCTGACCATACTGCCTGAGAGTGGTGGGCAGGGTGTGACGAACTGGGCCTGTTCTCACTGTGGTCTGTGAATGCTGACAGGGGAGTGTGCTGGGATAGTCTGCATTGCAGGATGGGATCTGGCCGAGGGCGCCCGAGGGCGCATACCTGAGTGTGTAACATGAGAACCCAGGAAGGGGTTGAAGGCGAGGCGACTCCTTAGCCCGGGAAACTGAACAAAGGCTGTGGGAGGGGTCGCTGAAGGCAGAGTGCTGGAAGCAGGCTGGAGGGAGGCTGGAGAGATGGCTGGGAGGCAGAGATGGCTCTGACCCCCCAAAGGGGGGTGGGCTGGCATGCCCTGGGACCCCAAGCTGGACCTAACTGAGGGGGGCCCTGTTGTCTGTGCCTGCAAGACCTGTCTTGGACTGTATTCCTGTCATCCAAATAAACCTTCTGCTTTACTGGCTGGCTGAGAGTCATGGTGAATCGCAGGAAGCCGGGGGTGCAGGGCCCTGAGTCCCCCAATACTCCGTGACACAGGGGTACAGGGCAATACATTAAAATGGTCTGAGTTTTTCCTAGAGGCACGCACCCAATGAGTAGTACTGGGAAACTGCACCTCCACCAATAGACCCCTGACTTGTGTAGTCCCACAAGGATCAATTCTCTCTGGTCTTTTTCAGTGGCTACATGCAACTAGTAGGTGAACTGGTCAGCTGACATTGACTCAAGTGCCAGCAATATGTGGATGACACACAGTTCTACCTATCATAGAAACATAGAATATCAGGGTTGGAAGGGATCTCAGGAAGTCATCTAGTCCAACCCCCTGCTCAAAGCAGGACCAATTCCCAACTAAATAATCCCAGCCAGGGCTTTGTCAAGCCTGACCTTAAAAACCTCTAAGGAAGGAGATTCCACCACCTCCCTAGGTAACCCATTCCAGTGCTTCACCACCCTCCTAGTGAAAAAGTTTTTCCTAATATCCTACCTAAAACCTCCCACACTGCAACTTGAGACCATTACTCCATGTTCTGTCATCTGCTAACACTGAGAACAGTCTAGATCCATCCTCTTTGGAACCGCTTTTCAGGTAGTTGAAAGCAGATATCAAATCCCCCCTCATTCTTCTCTTCTGCAGACTAAACAATCCCAGTTCCCTCAGCCTCTCCTCATAAGTCATGTGCTCCAGCCCCCTAATCATTTTTGTTGCCCTCCGCGGGATTCTTTCCAATTTTTCCACATTCTTCTTGTAGTGTGGGGCCCAAAACTGGACACAGTACTCCAGATGAGGCCTCACCAATGTCGAATAGAGGGGAACGATCATGTCCCTTGATCTGCTGGCAATGCCCCTACTTATACAGCCCAGAATGCCGTTAGCCTTCTTGGCAACAAGGGCACACTGTTGACTCATATCCAGCTTCTCATCCACTGTAACCCCTAGGTCCTTTTCTGCAGAACTGCTTCCTAGCCATTCGGTCCCTAGTCTGTAACAGTGAATGGAATTCTTCCATCCTAAGTGCAGGACTCTGCACTTGTCCTTGTTGAACCTCATCAGGTTTCTTTTGGCCCAATCCTCTAATTTGTCTAGGTCCCTCTGTATCCTATCCCTACCCTCCAGCATATCTACCACTCCTCCCAGTTTAGTGTCATCTGCAAACT